>NW_006800064.1:0-48448 GCF_000485575.1 Poecilia formosa | reverse complement strand
AAAAAAAAAAAAAAAAACCCAAAAAGATCCCTTGATGAAGTGGCAAAGAATATATAGAAAGTCACTATTTATACAGAGAAAGAAAGGGTCTGTTTTGGTGAAAAGACTCTGTAAAATAATGCAAATCGAAATAAACTAAAGCTCCGCTCTCCAAAGCAATACTATTATGATGCACCAGCTTTAATATCTGCCTAACCCATGTTTATGTTCTTTAATTAGGCTGTCATGAAAGAAATGAAGGAGAACCTTTCCAACGCAGATTTAAATTCATTCTAAAGACGTTCCAACAAAACATTAGTTTTAATTAGTCTGCAACCAGGTACACTGCAACATTTTTTGTTTGCTTTTATTTTAATGCTCTTCCTGAGAGATAATTTGTTTTGAGTTGCAAATTAAAGGTTGGACAGTTTAGAAAAATAAAAATATCACAAAATTCTGGCATTTTAATCTTCTGAAAACTAGGTGGGTATCAAACTGTGACTGACATGTAACGTTCTTCTGTTTTTGTCTTATTCACTTCTGCATACAACAACAGAAGTAATTAATTAGAAATGTGTTTTGACAAAAACGGTATTGCGATGCTGATTTACAGAATGTAAATCAAACATGCATGTTAGCATATGCAAAATAAACAAGCACTCAAAGAAAAATGCTTTAAAGAGCATGAAAAGTTGCTAGACTTGCTCAGTTTACTTGCATACACCCAACTCAAATCAAATCTTGTAATTTGTTCATTCATTGAATCACATTATGCAAATTGCGGCCCTTATTCTTTCTTTCATTTTTACCATCAGGTACATAAATACTCCACTTGTTTCATCAGGGGTCTTCAGTCTGAAAATGCCCCAAAATTAATCCCACCTAAGAACTTCTTTGTTAAGCCAATCACAGAAAAAGGCAGATCTGCATAACCTCACATCTGTGGAGGAGCAAATTGCAGGTGGTGGAAATGCCAGGAACGCACCTCATCATTACAAGGCTGCCTAATGGCACCGTATCAGTCCAGAAGAGGTTCAGGTTCGATTCATCTCTGTAAACATGAAATTATACGCTCTGCAAGAGTAGCTGATTTCATTCTTAATGCAGATTGTACCCTTTTCGGAGGTCAGAAGGTGTTATCCGTTTTCCTGAGGGAAAATTGTTCGAAAGAAAGAGAAAGTAAACTCGCTGCCAAGGCTTTTCACCCACAGTGAAATGCTTTTCTTAATACCAAGGTGCTGTGAAACGATAATCTATTCTTTGGAAATACTGACTCTTCACAACAATGATGTAATTGCTATAAAAAAAACTGTTCTGCTGCAAATATAAAATTTTGGTTTCGGGCTTGTAAGTTTCAAAAGGACAAATGTACTTCCTTGTAGTTACTTGCTTCCCTTTGTCTTTTACATCATTATTTTGGGGGCGCTACTTGATCAGTTGTCATGGCAACTCATCGGGGGAAACTGACCCTGTTTCCAGGCTCAGAAAACAGCCATCACTTTCTCCATCTGTCATCAACTAACACATTTGTTGTACGTCTGCTTGTTTCTGAATATCTCGATCCCTCCACTTGTCTGACGAAAAATAATTATTTCCTGAAGGCATATGGGAGGGAAAAGTTGGAACACTTAGGCTTCTTTTTACATTAGCTGGATTAAGAAGACACTAAAACTGCACTCAGATATAGTTAATCTGGTCCTTGTTGACAAAAGAGTTAATTTGAAGCTCGCATTAAATCACACCAACTCCCCTGACAGTCTCGTTACAGAAACAGCAGCATGAATGAGGAGAATGGAGAATATATAATTCATTAGGGGAAAAGAACGGCTTCCATATTTAGAAGTGCCACTGCAGAAAAAAGCGAGTGAAGTAAATTTATGTTGTTGAAGTCATGACACCTGCACAGAAAGCTGTCATGGTTTAGCGAATCAAAATTAAACATTTATGAACAGTCGCTGAACAGTGGTTGATTCTTTCCTGTGAGTCTGGAAAATATGAAAAACTGGAAAAATATGGCACCAGTTTTGAACTTTGATCTGATCTTACTTAGTAAAAAACAATAATTCAAATCAACATAGACAAAGAACTTTAAGTGAATTAATAAAATATTAATAAAATAGATATGATTAAAGGCATGTTTTCTTTTTACCCATACAGAATATAAAACTACTTTCAGTTATTGTTTAGAATTTAATATTTAAATGCATTTAAATATTAATCACACACACACACACACACACACACACACACACACACACACGCACACACACACACACACCCCCACACACACGCACACACACACACACATACAGAAACAGACTTTGCGTTTAACATTCATCTTTGCACATTAACTCAGGGTGAGAAACACTGGAAGGAGAGCATTGGTGGTCATTAATTTCCATGTCCTACCAAGTCTTCTGACCTGGATTGCTTTGATCAAACCATACTCTAGTGGCCCTGTTTGCTGCATTATTTGGTCTTCATTATGCTGTTTGTTCAGTATTGATCTGTAGCAACTTTAATGCCTTCACATAATAACTCTATTTATATTGAAAATAAATCACACACACAACTTAACGATTTACTATGTGGTGACTTTTAAAGGTTATCGGTTGAACTTAATTTTCTTTAGGGGCATCAGAGTAAAGCTGGATGATTACAAACGCGTCACACTTGCCATGTGCCTTGTTCCTTAAACGTCCTAATTACGTACTACTTTGTGTTGATCTAGAACAAAAAATCTTAGTAGAAAAACATTATTTTTAGTTCAAACACGACAAAATGAGAAAATTTTGTCTAAGGCACTATAAATCCAATTTTATTAAATTCTGTCAAGAACTTTCTTGTTTTGTTCTTGTTTGTTTTTTTTTTTTTTACAAATTCTTATATTGTTCTGCTTAAGTAGTCCATCTGTTAAAAGGACAAAAAAAAATGTTTGTGGCGATGTGTGAATATATCACTGCCACACATCTGTTCCTTCTGACAGATGAGGAAGTATGGCGCTGTCAGTTCCTGTTCATCCTCAACATCCATCAAAACCACACACCTGAAATACTGGGAGTTAATATTTTACACAGGGTTTAATAAACCTACACATTACAACCAGTTAGTTTCTTCTGATGCTGCACTCAGTCAGCCACGTCAACATTAATGCAAATGAATTCATCATTACAGGAACACCTGAGCAGACTGTGCTTGACTGGATCCACAACTTTCATAAGGACAGACGTCTAATTAAACATTTAAACGCAAGACGAGCCATTCGGGCTCATTTTAGACGGGGGTGGAGAGGGGGAATCTCTGGCTCCAGGTAATGTGACAACAGGAGCATAAAGCTTCAACACTCTGGGTCATTAAACTGGGTCATCGACTCTCTAAAGAAAACCGCCAACAGAGACTGAAGTGCCGACAGCTGCATGTTCTGCATGAAGAAACCTTGACGTTTAATAAATATAACATGTTTAAAAAGAAAAATTCCGAAAACTGTGCTTATCAACAGACTTTTAAATCACCCCTAAAAACACAAGAACAATATTTCTACTTTCTTTTTGGAGGTCAAAAGCTGGAATGGTTCTGGGCGCCACATGGCTCAGTGGTATAGTGTGTGGCCCATATTTAGGCTACAGTCCTCAACTCAGTTGTCACTAGTTTGATTCCCCGGTCTGGAATATTTGCTGCATGTACTTCTGCCTTTACTCTTGTCCACCTACTGTTGAATAAAGGCTTCTAGTGTCATCTCAAGCTTAAATAAAATAAGCTTGAATGGCTGACCCTGTGCCATTGTCTGGTTGAAAAGTATTCTTGAGGTAGCTGTGCAAATACAACAGGTTGCTCAAGTTAGCATCTTTTTAAGGATTTAGGAATGGAAATCTTCATAAGTTTCTAAGAAAAGCAAACTCAAATAAACTCAGTACAGCTGAACAGAATATAATGCTGAAAAAACAAACATTCAGTTTACTAAACTAAATGCTAAATGCAGGCTTTAGCATTTAGTAACAAATGCTAAAGCCTGTCACATGCTAGCAGTGCTAGCTAAGACAAGCTAACACTACAAGCTAATGCTGTAATACTGATGTTTGAGCAATTTAAAAGGGTCAGTAAAGGACGACACAGGTTAACACTATGTGTTCAAATATTGCCTTTATGTTGTGATTAATAGTTTTCGCTCTCTAGAGAGAACCATGTAACTTCAAAAATATCATGATCTCCTGACCTGTGGATTCTGGTTTTGGCCGATACAGATTTTTTTTCTGAAATGTTGCTAAATATAGCAAGAAAGTTGCTGAATTGGTAACAGTGGGTTGACTATTGTTAATTACAAATGTGCAAATATAATGGGCTGGTCTATCAGTCAAGCCTGTCACGGTGGAGCAAAAGAGCACAGTGGCTGATTTCTAGACCTTAGTATCGACCAATCATCAATCTCCAAAATTAGGGACCGATTTATTGATGCACCCCTACAAAAAGTATTGCAGAGGTATTACAAATCGCCTTGAGAATTTTCTTAGAGTCAATACTGAGTCTGAAATTTTAGTTTCATGACAACCCTAGCAGGAGAGATGCATCACTCAGCAATCATCATCGGCAACCAGGAAGCCCCGGTGGGCCGACTGACACAAGAGCAGCCATATGCCCCACACAGAGGTAAGTTAACACTGAAGCACAGGTCAAGCCCGTAACCCAGTCCCTGTGGTGGTCATACAAATGCCCTGGAAGCGAGGCTTCCCAGCACCAAGCAGGAGAAAAACCCCTGCAAAGCTCCCAACATGCTGGGCAGGCAGGAGCTTAGTGAGGTAGATAGAAGAAACAAGAGAGGGAGGGCACATTCCCAACCCACCTGGAGGGATTCCCTTAAGAGCCCAGTTTAGTTTTGCAGTCAACAGTCGACCTGACACACCTCCAGAACCCATAGGCAGCCAGACAGGAACCCAGCACCCTGGGACACGGTCCGAGCACCTACACAAACAACAGCACACCACGGGGGCCGGCCCCCCGCCAACATTTTCCTCCTGGAACTGAGTAAATAGGCCATGGCATGTAAATTGTGACTTTTTTGAGCCGCTACGTATTCCAAGAGCTAATTGGTTGTACACTAGAACGGCTACTATGGAGAAGATTTGATAGATCCTACATGAAACTTATGCTAAGATCATTTCTACGTCTCAATCTACACCGGTTTTTGACAAATAATGCCTATTGTGTCCTAAATTGTTTTATTTATAGCATCGCTGCTCTGTTTGTTAATAACAATTTTAAAAAAAGCAAAAGGATGTGTGCGATAATTTGTCTTAATGAGAAGGATACGATTCTGTCTGCATGTCAATGCCGACAGATGGATCCCTGTTGGGAGCAAGTCGCTCTGTGTCTGTCTGCATGAAGAGATGAGCCACGGTAAATGTTCATCAGCCACCCTTATCTATTTTCTGTCTCAGTGGAGAGTGGAATGATGTGTAATCATCATCAATCTGCTCCCTGAACATAATAATGTTATTATTAGAGGAGTGTGGCTGCTCACAGCACAATACAAGTGAAGATGATGTGTATCTGTAAAGTTCAGGAGTGACTGTGTGTGTTAGGTTCTGTGTTTTGAGTTCGAGTTTTTGTCTGTCTAGTCCTGTTTTCCCCTGAGTCTCTGTCTTGATTGATCCCAGCTGTGTGTCGTTCCTGTGATTACCCTCCCAGTGTATTTAGTCCCACCTGTTGTCAGTGTTCGTTGTCGGATCCTCGTCGTGTGTATTGTCTAAGCTTGTCTAAGCTCGTTGTGTCTAAGTCACGTCTTGTTTACGCTCCAGTAGAACTGTGAAGTCCTGGATAGCGTTAGCTCTCGTTTTTGTCCTGTGTATCAGTTGCTACCGGTATTTGGCTGTGTGCCTGTCTTTCTGCCGTGCTGCCTGTTTTGGACTGAGAGCTTCATCATTAAATTCATTATTTTCACCATAACCTGGGTTCGCTGCGTCTCTCCTCACCACCACCAACCACACACCCGGACAGTGTGGCTCTATCCTAATGATGAATAATCCCCTCTGATGGCAGATAATGGAGGCACCTGTGAGGACGACCTATGTAGCAGATCCCAGCATCGGCAGCGGCCTCCCTCTGCTTCAATCAGTCCTTTGTGGTTGATTTCCATGCTTTAGTTTCAGTTCCAGCAACTTTAGCCAGTGATATACTTATAATGTCCACAACTCATTTTTTTTTTACAAGATACTGGTGTTTAGAGGAAGAAAATGGAGCATTGGGACATTAAACAATATTCTTTTCCCCATTTTGTGTCAGTCGTCTGTTTTTAATATCAATGCACTGAAGCCTCAGCAGCCTGATAAGCATTTAGGGAATGATGACCAATTTGCTTAGAATGAGTAATTGAAGTAAGTTGTTTTGATACAGTCAAATGGTGTTCCTGAGATAACTTTGATTTACCAACTTTCATTATAAATTAAATTTGACAGAAGTGAATTGGAACGCATGTAACCAAATTTGAATCTGTTTCTACGACTGGACTTATGTACTTCTGTATCTAAATGCGATCTGTTTGTCTTTTGAAGTGTCTTGAGATTACACCAGGCCACGCTACGACAGCATACTTTTCATATTTAATAGAAGAGGATAGGAATAATCCAAAGTTTATTTTTGGTGCAGCTGCCAAACTCATAGGTTCTGTTGAGCCATCCGTCCCAGCAACTCTCAGCAGAAATGGTCTTAAGGGATTCTACAAAAATAAAATTGATTAAACGATTGTCGGCCTCCTATCGAGTGATAATTTTATCCCCAGTAAAGAGAGGTAGCACTGAATGTAAGTGTGAACCTGATCTGTGTTTGGACTGTTTTCATTTAGTTGCGCTTTCTGACTTATCCCAAATATCAGCTTCTCCCAAACCTTCAACTTGCATGTCAGATCTAATGAAAAACCAAACTGAATTCATTAATAATTACTTAATTAAAGAACTTCAAAGTTTTCCTTCATTGAATTCGAAAAGACACCACCTGTTTTGTTAAAAAGAGAAAAAAAAAGAATAGGGAGGCAACTAGAGAATCAAACCTCATCCGATATTTGGAGGTAAAAATAAAAAAATAAAAAAATAAATAATGTTTTCTACTCCTTAAAGTGAGTTTTGGGTTTTGCTTAAGGCTCTGCTCCAACAGAAAACCATCAAGGAAGCTTTTCTGGAGGCCTTCTAATCAAATTCCAAATAATCTCACTACGTTTCCTTCTCTCGAACGACAAACCTCTTCACCTCTTCTCCAAGGCAAAGCCCAGACCATCCAACTCTCATTTCAGCCTCGTTTATCCTGAACCTGGTACTTTCAGTCCTGATCCGGCTCTCATAACTACAGCCCAGGCTTAGGATGCAGATGGATCAGTAAATTCAGAGCTTAGCGTTTCACAGTCCGTCTTCACAACCAAATACCGGCGTAAAGCCCTTACAGCTCCAGGCAAGACCCGATCAATCTTTCCGTCTCCTGCTCCATCCATTGCACTCAAATTAGAAGGAACCTGTTTAGCTTGGTAAATACAATTATCCAGTTCTGTTGTCTCCTGAGGCTGAGTGAAAGCCAATAAACCAGATTATGAATTACAAGGTTATGTTTTCTGTACAATGAGTGGCTTTCAAGACGCAGCCTGAATCAACCCTTGATTTCGACCTTTCACTTCTCATTTAGATAAAATGGATTTCGTTTAGACAAACTAAACCATTTCAAAACAATAAGCTCACCTCTCGAAATGGGGACACTGTGTGCATTAAGACACGAGACAAAGTTAGTCTTAGACGTCTTTGGCTTTGAACAAGTTATTAAATGAACTTCCAAAATAATTAAATACCTAACCTCAACAGAAGAACTTTTAAGTAAACTAATATTCAGATAACAGGAGGTATGTTTGACCTTAACAACTTGATTTCAATATTAACTCTCTAAATCAGAGTTATTGTTTTCCATTCAGTCTTTAGTAGATTATTGACTGAGAAATTAATCTTCATTCTAAAACTACTTGACCAGTTGCTTTGCCAGATGTCCTTTGACATTCAGGTACACATAACAAAATACTTGTTTAAAATATGAAAACTATTTTTCTTGACAGCACAAAACAATAGGAAAGTACTGTCTTTATCAAATTTCATTAAAAAAAACAACATTATCTTCGGTCTGATGGTGAGTTTAGCTGTAGATAAGAAAGGAAGGATTCTGGTTCAGTGTGCAAACATCTCTGAGCCATGTTTCCATGCACACATGAAAACATTTTAAATGTTGCCTCCAGTTACGGCTGTGATGTTTGCATGCAATTGCTTTATGTTACACCGGCCCTTATAAAAACAGAACTCATTTATCAAACAAAGCCTGCATAGCTCTCACTGAAATAAAGGATATTAAACCATAAATCAAAACTGCCGCTCTAAAGCTTTTAGGGTGTTGCTGTTATGTAAATGTATAGTTTTTTTTAAGACCCTCTAAAGGTTTTTCAACCCTTGAACTTCTACAGGTTTTCAAAAACAAAATAAACACCTCCCTGATTTGCAAAGTATTTCTTAAAAAGTTTAAAAATGGACTAGCTCCAACTCTACACCCCTGTTTGGGTTATTATAGATAAATTCATAAATATGTGAAACGCCTGCATGCTGCCGGAGGTGGATTGGTTCACCTGGCTGAGAGACTGCTGTCCACACAGGAAGTCATGTTTTTCTCAAGCTGGTTTTACATCAGCCCTGAACGATGTTGAACTGTGTAAGGATTTTAGACGCCTCTGTGGAAACACACACAACCAAAGGCCTGGAAAAAAAAGAAGTTTGGGTTTCTGAAAAAAAGGTTTTGCAGGTCAGGTAGAGGAGAGGGGCAGATGGCCAGGATGACCACCAGAGAACATTTTCTCATTCCAATCTAAAGCAGGCTTGGTAACAAAGTAATTATTTCAGGATGATAATGCATCGGTGCTCAGTGCAGACGACATTCAAACTTTTTCTCAGGAAAAAAGATCAGCTCAATAACATAGCCAGCAAATATCATATCTATCAGTGGCTAAATAAGGATGCTGCAACTCGCTTTAAGAATAATTTTGCTTTATTCATTTTATTTGACAATTTAAAGAATTTAACAGGTTTGAAAAGTGGGAGTTTGTCAAGTCATGTAGTATGATGGATTTTGATTCATAACATGTTTTATTTTCCCCCCACAAAGGTGCGCTTTCCAAACCCAGACACATTTTAATAAGCCATAATTTTAGCTTTTAACAATTTTGAGCTCCTACAAAATGTACTGAAGCAGTTTTGTTTTTTTTCACAGAATCTCACATAACTGAGACTAACTGCAAACAAAGCTGCAGCAGAAGCAAAAAATCATCCATTCGTGTTGGGGAAGCAACTTCTGTCGGTCATCAGGGTTTTAGAAAAACACTTTTGTGAGTGGTAAAGTAGGAGTGTCTGTTTATTGGCAACAGATGCTGTACTAGATGCCGTCTGCGGGGTGGACATCAAATGTAACTCGACAGGAAAAATCAGTGGAGTGTGTCAGAAATACAGAAGCAGCTGAGATACGGGAACAGAGGTGAGACTGCACGTGTGAGGGGGAACAATGAGGGAAAATACTATTCAAATATGAGGCAAATGGCTCTGTTGGATGCAGAGGAGACTCTCTTCTGTCACTCAGAAGATCTACTGTTCTGACAAGGAACACTTCATCAGGCACTCAGTTTTGTTCTGACATGCAATGCCTTGCAAAACTAACAAAAAAAACCAAACCAATCAGGGGACAAAGCAATGTGGCAGTGTGCAATGTGCATCTGTTGATTAAACGCCCGTTTATGTGCATATAAAATAACACGCACATCTTGTTTGTTTTGTCCAAGTCTGAATGTTTACTTCATTTGATCATTTCCAATGTTTGTCTGTCTCCGTTGCTTTCTCTGCCTATTTCTGTTTTTTAACTCCTGCAAAGCACTTTGTGTTACACTTGCCTGAAGGAAAAAGAAAAAAAAAAAAAAGAAAAAAGTTCACCCCATTCCCCAGTGGACGAGAAAAACCATCAGCATCAATGCAGTTCATAACGAGGAGACTGCGAGTTGAACACACCACTGTTGAAGCAAACTAAGCTACTCTGGCACAAAAGATGATATCTGTTAGACTAGAACAAACCAACAGTCCCTTCACTGAGCTCAGCTGGTAGGCGACACCTGAGTGCAAAGCAGAAACTGAGGGAAACAGCTGCACAGGAATGCTTCTGGGGGGGGGACTTTAGGGGGGTTAACTTTGGTGTCATGGCAACAGCAGGTCATTAAGCCTCATGGGAGGAGAACAGAGGTATGCTGTAACCAGGGGCAACTGAGATGTTACTGAGGTTTGTGTATTCTTGTTAAGAGAAAAAGGCTTGGGGCCTTATTACAGAACATGTCTGGATTCCCCCCTTGACCACTCCGTTGGTAAAACGCAACTAGAAAAACGGAGTAAACTTCTGGTTATGAAATGCATGTCTACATGCAGGTGAATAACAAGCTTTACCTGAGCAATAAATTCAGAGAAGTCCAACAATTGAAAGGAAAGCGATCAATAAACAGACTAAATAACGAAGAGACCTTTAGAGCAAGTTATTATGCAGATGACACATTAATTCAGACACACCCAGCAAGGCCACTGTGTTAATTATACGGCACATAAATGTCATGCCTTAAGTGCCCCTGTTGCTTTAAAGCTCACAGCAGAAGACCCCCACTCTTCCAACGAAGCACACAGACAGCGTGAACAGACAAACCACAGTGCATAGCACAGATTCAGAGTGGCGGCTCCCAGCCACCGCCGCTGCTCAATAAACACAGAAGCAAGTTGAGCTTCAGCAGCTACCGACTGGTTCCTTCCCAATATAATGTAGAGCCCATGGAGGAACAAATACGTCAGGTTTTGTTCAAAATGAGAGTCAACTCCACCTTTCGTCTGGCGGAGCTGCGTTCGCACAAGTGAAAGTCTGCTAAAGTTTCCAAACTAACATGCTCCCAATGAGAACCACCACCAATTATTAAATCATGAATTAACAAATTGATCTCAAATTTTGGAAAGGTGATTTCTGTTTCACAGTATGCAACCAGGATTACTGCCGGACCTGTAGAATCATGGAAACTCTTAAATATAACCTATTTGACAGCATGAAGTAGGCTAAAAGATATGAAGGAGCAGCAAAAAAAATAAAAAAATAAAAAATCTGAAATAATTTGAGAACAAATCAAACTATCATTCCTTCAAGAGTCTGGAAAGGGTCACAAAGACTTTTACAATGCTTTGGGACTTTGGGTTTTAAAAAAAAAATACTAGTCACTGTCCACAAATAGAGAAAATATAGAATTGTGATTCCCCCCCCCAAAAAAAACAGCATTTCAGGCAAAAAAAAAAATCTCACACAGATAATCCAACATTGTGGGTTATAATCCAGGCTTGCTTTGCTTCTTCAGGATGGAAACATGAATTCTGTCTTCTAGTAGAAAATCCTGAAGGAACGTGGATCTGGAGAACACCAGCAAGTCCGCGTCTAAGACCTATTTAATGTCTCATATTCATTCAAAGGCCAGTGGAAAGAAATTTCCATAATTCTTCTCTTGTGGGGTGGCTGTGGTGACGCAGGGGTTAAACACAACCCACAGCCATAGCAGCTTCTGAACCATTTGCAAAAGCTTCAAGGATGATTCATTTAACCATATATAAAGAATGAGAATAGTCTACAAGAGTGGTCAGACAAGCATGACTAACCTTCTCAAGAGCCTTAAGTGAGAGTTAAAGCTCTGATTTAGCGATAAGTCATAGCTGGAAAAGACTTGACTTGATGACAGCACTTATGTTTATCCAACTAAAGAAACATCCAGATAAACTTCCTATATCCTCACTGCAGAACAGAAAAATATCGGCACTAATTTTCTAATAGCAGTTGATTATTAGTTAGCAAATCTCACTGGTTGTCAAACTTGTTAGATATTGTTAATATCCAAGTATGAATGTCATTATTTAGTAGAAAATAAGTTCCTGGTTGACTGTTATCTGCTGTGGTTCATATGGAGAGTTCAAGAATTGTTCTCCACAACTCTTTTGATCGGGTCCTGATTAAACAAAAATCAATGCGATCAAAAATACACTGCATATGTCCATGTTTATAAAGAAATTAATGCAAAGATGTTGAGTACCACTAAAGGTTTCAAAACTACCACAACTTGTGCTTCTAGCACAGTTTGAGAACTGTGGATTTACAGAAGAACTCAATGAAATTATTATTAGATGCCGTTTAACTTTGGAGTGTGATATTCTTTATCATGCCTAGGATGGACTGATGCCCACAAAGGGAACCTAAACGAAGAAACAAACTGGTTGCCCTTCTGGTTGATTGAGTGTTAAACTGTCGTCCTACTATTTGGATGCTAACTAAACAGAAATCTGAACAGCTAAGGGACTGTAAACCATCAGGGTCCATTTTCCATCCTAAACCAACACTGTTATTGTGTTGAGTCATGATTCAGCCCCACCGGTGGAGAAAAAACAAAAAAACAAAAACCTTTTATAAGTCCAGCTACAGATAAAGATAAAAAAAAATAAAAAAAAATCTACTTATGACTAGAAATCTGTTCGATTCCCCATCTTTTTGTTTAATAAATACAAAAACTTCATAATACTTTTCACTCAGTGCTTCCCTTATCAACTAACCCTCGGTACACATAAACACCCACATAATAAACGGCAGCCTGCAAAATAACTCGGCGTAATCTATTCGGGGCGCAACGCCGCCCTGATCTCATCACTGCTTGTTTGTTCAGTTTCTCAAGAGGGTTTCAAGAGAGCATGTGCGTGTGAGGGGGCGAGCTGGTTGAAAAGGTCACATCAGCGAATCGATGATTGCCTCTCATATTTCCAGCAATAAAGCAGAGAATCTGATTGGACTGATTAAAGTGCTTTGTTCATGATTGCTTGTTTATACTCAATTTCTTTGGGTTTTTAGTTCTTATCTTTTCTTTTTTTTTTTCCTTGCCCAAAATTTGTTCAGCAGCAGTCTCTAGTTCAAGTACTTGAAAAATGTTTCATAAAAATGAGGGAAAGTTTAAAAGAAAGTGATAAAAGGCAGTTTTTACAAACAAAAAGAAGTCGATTTTCAGATTCTGATAGTTTAAGTTTGCTTAAAATTAAAGGGTCATTGTAGGCGAGCTGTTCTCTTATTTTTCTGTCACAGTGAGGAGAAAAGCTTAAACAGACTTTTAGAAGGAAGGTATAGATAGCTGAGAGAAGATGAGAGAACCGACAAGTCCAAATGGACTGCATT
This sequence comes from Poecilia formosa, assembly GCF_000485575.1. Taxonomy (NCBI): domain Eukaryota; kingdom Metazoa; phylum Chordata; class Actinopteri; order Cyprinodontiformes; family Poeciliidae; genus Poecilia; species Poecilia formosa. The sequence goes on along the minus strand of NW_006800064.1, from coordinate 35,194 downwards.
CCCACAGGCAGCTCTGATATATTTCTTCACAAATATCAATGCCAACCTCACAAGTAAAAAGTTGGCACATTTCAACTTCTTGCGTAGCAGGACTAACCGGAGTCCTTCCTAGTTTTTTTTTTTTTGTTTAGCAGCTACCTGCAAACCTAAAGAAACGGTTGAAACTCTCTCTATGCCGGGACTCAAAAGGAAGCGCACACCTTAAATATACAGCTGCTAAAACTACAGAGTCCCAAGGGCAGCCATGATGGAATATATGAGAGCTATCGTGTTGCCATGGCGATCCCCGCCTTTTCCAGAACCCGAGCAGTCGTTCTACCCAGCAGACATGTCTACAAATTAAGCTTCAATCCATAACCTCAAAATGTATTTAAAGAAAATGTCGGAAATATCTCTCTCTCTCTCTCTCTCTCTCTCTCTCTCTCTCTCAGGAAACACGTTTATTCAACTACATTTTGCAGAAGATCTGGAAGGATGATGAAAACATTTACTTCCAGGTCTGAAGAATAAAACAGACGTTATAAATAATTTGAGCAACAAATTTCAGTCTGGGTGTGTAAACGTTATGCCCTGAGGCATAAATGTCATGAAAGCCGTTAATTTTGGGCTTTAAATTATATGTTGAACCCACAAAAATGATGACACCTTTAGTGTTTTTTAATGACACTAAAGCAGTATTATTCCCACGACTATGTGCAGTGCACTAAGTACCACTTGCAGAAAAACAGACTCTCAGAATCATGCCACCACCACCATGCTTGACAGCTGGTGCAGTGCAAAAGCTTTATAATGCAAATTTGAACTTTTTGGGCAGCCCCTGCCCACATCACAATGAGACAAACCGATGAAAAATATAACAAAACTTTAAAAGATTTTGAATTATATGTAGGTAGCATTAGCTTTTTTCTAAATATTGAGCCACAGACCTTTTTTCAGTGAAAACAAGGAACTGATTTTGACCTAATCCACTGAATATCCTCTCCAGTTCCAGGTGAATATTTTTTTAAAAACTAATTTCAGCAATTCAATTTTAAAAATGAAGCTAATTCTCTGGAAACAGTGACGTGTTTCACAGATTTGTCTTTATCAATGTTATAGCTTACAGTTGATGAAAATTAAGAAAATGTCAATGTTATGAAAAAGCTACATGAAATGCAGAAAGTCTTTGGTAACACTTCATTTGAAGGGGTGTGCATAAGACTGACATGACACTGTCATAAACATGACATATCATCTGTCATGAACATAAAGAAGTCTTTATGAATGTTGTCATGAAGTGTCATTCGGTAAATAATGACACTTTTAATGCAAAGTTGCTCTAAATGTTGCACTGAAACTTCATTAAAAATGGCAACTTTGCATTAAATTATCATAATTTACAAAATTATGCAAAGTTGGTAGCAGATGTTTCATGCTTATGACAGTGTCATGTCAGTCTTATGCACACCCTTTCAAATAAAGTGTTACCAAGTCTTTTAAATTATGCTCCTGCACTGTACAATATGTGCACTTATTACTTGGTTGGGGTTTGTTTTGCATGAATTACTTTATCAGTGCAGAGTGACATGGAGGCAATCAGTCTGTGGTTCTGCTGAGGTGTTCAGTAAGTTTTGGAAATGATTTAATAGCATTTTTCAGCTTATCTCCATTGTTGGCTTCGTTTCATTTTCCTCTTGACAATAATCTATAGATTCTCACTGGGGCTTAGGTCAGACCGGTCTGCTGGCCAAATTGGTCATTAAACCAGCTACTGGCACTTTTGGCAGAGTGAGCAGGCACCAAGTCCTGGGGGGAAATGAATTAAGCATCTCCATAAAGTTTGTCAGCAGTGAACCATCACCAGCAGACATCATGGGTCTGCTCTGACAGCAGAACCTTCTCACTGGACCTGAAACAATATCGATTGTGCCTCTCTGCTTTCTTCCTCCAGAGTCTGGTTTTTAAATAAAAACAAAATTTACTTCCATCCAAAAAGAGGAAAGTGGACCACTGAGCAACAGGAGTGAACATTTTCTTCTTAATCCAGGTAAGACACTTTTGTTGTCTCTGGTTCAGGAGAAGCTTTACCCAAGGGTTGTAGTTCATGTACCGGATTCCTCCTGTGTGGTGGCTCATAAAGCGCAGCCTCAAGATTCAGGTCTTTGGATTCTTCCCTAAAGGAATGGGTTTTCCCAGCTGTAGTTACCCCAACCCCCATTTCTTGTGCACCTTCATTAACTAAACCTTTTCCTTCCATTAATTTGTTTGGATGTTGCACTAACAGCTTCTTCTGTGACAGCCTTTTGTGGTTTATCCTGTAAGTGGATAAACTTTTGTGGTTTGTCCTGTAAGCGGAGGAAATCACTCACTGTCTGCAGGAAAAAGTATCTGTAGTTTTCTTCATGACTGAATAGACCATAACAAAACATTTTTGTAACACTTTTGTGGTATTCCCATCTTCTAGAAATCAATAAACTCAGCACAAATAAGGATTCAAAATATTACTTTGTGAAATGCATCTATATCATATTAGGGTATCTTATATCCAACTAACTGAACTGACCAAAACCTTTTCTTTCTTTTTTTTTTAATGGTAGGTTTGATCCCAACATAGTGAAGGGCAGAAAACACCAGGTGAGGAAAAACGTCTTCAAAGAGCGTCTTAACGTTCGGCCTTTGATCCAAATCCAGAAGACCGGGACAGCAATCCTCCTCTATTTGCCTGCTGTCACGGTCTCTTACACAACCTGTTCAGAAACATTTTTCCACCCTTTTTCCATCACATCTGCCCTGTTAAGATGTTGACCTTTTAATCATAATTTATATTTAAGTTAGGTCAGCCTTGACTTTTCTCCACATGACGTTCACATATGCAAGTGGAGTGCCTACAAGGTCAATGACTACCTCCATATTTGACACCCCTGTTCATCTTCTTTTTGATGTTTTAATGACAATTATCACAACGGCCTCGACCTGACAGGCCGTTTCTTTCAATAATAAAAAAAGTAGCAGAGCTAACATTGTGGAAGTATCTTTGTTTTATCAGCACAAGCAGAAAATTATGGAAGAGGCGACACCAGAAATACCAGACGATATTGAATGCAAATAACTCTCTTAACAGCGCAGTAGTGCCAGTGCTATGGTACTTTTTTTTAGTTTTCTTCAGAGCTAATTTTTCAGACTTTTCTCCTTGTAACTCTAACGGAGCTGTTTTTTCCGTCCAGCTCATCTGTCTCTCTTGCCTCTGTGGGACTTGTTAGCGGCATTGTACTGTGATTAAAGACTGCAGGTAATTAGATACACATGACACCGATCTGACTGAAGACCAGCAGAACTGCCAGCAGACAAAGCTAATGTTCCAGTAGGTGAATAGTCACAGGAACATTTTTCAAAATGAAAACGAACTCTCAGCACGTTATGCAGATATCTCATTTTGACAATCACTCCAGTCATTTCAACTGACCGTTTCATGGTAATTAGCAACTCATTAGCATGAAAACACATAATGGTTTTATATTTCCAGACTATAAGTGACTCTGGAATATCAGTGGAAAAATGTCACGAAGAAGGAAAAAAAAGAAAAACATAGTCACGTTTATTTTGAAATTATCAAATGCGACAGAGATGGTTGCAATATGCGAAGCGATAACACAAAATGGCTGCAAAGTAATTCATATTCATCTCCTTGACAACTACCTGGGTGTGGAGATGTCACTGCATCCCTCACAAGCCTCTCCTGGCACCACGTTGTTTAAGAACCCATATGTGGAAACGTTCCTCCAACTCTGGCCATCTTGCTTTTAGCCAACGATTAGCTTTCCTTGTAGCTGCAGACAGCAATCCCTACTCCTTTGTTCATGTCCGTCAATATTAACATTTAAAGCAACAGTTAAAAAAAAAGGTCATAAATAGGAAAAAGAAATAAAACATGTACAAATTGAACCTGACTATAAGCCACAGGACTAGAAAAACTATGAAAAAAGCATGACAACTTTGCTGTGGAAAACGGGAAGAACAAAAATGATTTCATGACATATCTCCACACTGAAAGTCTGCCTTAAAATGAAAGGTGTACAGCACTCAGGGATTTGCTTGTCGTCGTGTCCCAATCAAACTACTCCCAAACAGCCTGAACTCAAAACTCAGTCAGCACTTTTCTGGAGCCATTAGTCCAAACTGCCAGGTTTATGAGAAGTAGATGAAGTGCCAAACCGAGGGACCAGCTGGCTGATACCAAGTGCATCTGTTAGGGAAGCTCAGACACAGCCTTACAAGCTTGTTAATTACTTCCTGGTAGTTACAATAGTGGTTCATTTAAAAAAAAAAATTGTTTTGGCATTTTAGAAGAAAACCATTTTTGACAACAATCAAAACAAGAAATATAAATAGTGAGAATGTATGTCTACCAAATTTTTAACTACTTCTGGGAAATGTCTAGAGCTCTCAGCCTTGCTATACTGTCATTCTGTTGAATAAACCAAACACTTGAAACCCATCAGCAATCTGCTCCGCCTTCACCTTTACAGCACCGGTCACCCTGACGCCTTTCCTCACTGTTCACTCAAACTTTTGCTTCCCTCCACTTGGTGTATTTACACTTGCTCTTCAAATACTGCAGAGACTGTTGCATCACTGCAGCTTCTGTTGCTTGAGTCTCTTCACCTCTGCGACTATTTTCGTCTGTTTGAAGGTTATCGTTGTGCCTACAGTCACACCCACATTCTGTTGGGTGCTGCAGTCATTTCAGCTACTTTTATAAGTCTTCTGGTTAGAAAATCTTTTATAAAATAACAGTTTTTAATAGCTTTGCTCTAATCCACAGAAGAATTAAAATGTCCAACAATGCTAACAAGGTAACTGATGATTGTATGTGATGTTTACTGTCATTGAAACTAAATCAAACGTATTAACTTTAAGCCTTTTCTGAAAAAGAGGGTGATTTGTTGAAGCAAACATGGCCTGTTTCTTAGTAAAGAAGTTACGTTTGATTATTTCCTTGTTGTGTTCACCTCATCATCACACACACAAATGCAAATGTTTCCAAAGTCCATTTCACAAACAAGACCAACAAATAAAAGCCAAGGTATCAGCTCAAGGGGTAATTTCTACTGAAGGAAGCTTTTATCCAAAAGGACAAAGAAAAATCTAGAGTTAAAAATTTGTGTAAACTCTGAGCACTTCCTGTTACCCCCGGCTATGACTTACCAGGCTGACTTCCCGTTTCAATATGGCCGCTCCTCGCATTAACAATACAAAGATGTAGTGGAATATGTGTCTGAATTCATTGTTGCATGTAGCTCCTACAAACTGTACAAATTAAAACTGGAGTTTACCTACAAAACTAAAGCTTAAAATTATGTTGAAATCGTCTACGTTAACTGGAATGCTACGTGGGTGCGACATCAAACCCAACTCAGAGTTCTGATTTCTGAGGTAACTGGAACGCAGCATAACTCAGCACATCACACAAAACCCACAGAATGAGTACCGATGACTAACTGCAGCAGAAAGTTGATATCGACTTTCAAATTAGGTCAGCAGAAAACTGAGATTTATGACTCTTCAGGACATAGTTGTCTTCAAAACCTGGCAAAAAAAAAAAAAAAAAAAAAAAAATGCAGTTTGAGCACAGACACTGTCCCATATCTAGAGCAATAGAGGCTAGTAGGTTAAAAGGGGATTTTGTTGATGCAAAAAAAAATGACTCATATAATTAAAGAAAGAGATGTTCCACTGAGAATCTCCCTTAACAATTCAATAAGGGTGTTTTCACGCGTGATAGACTGGTAGACTCGGTTCAATTTGGGACCAAAATTACTACTGTTGACGAATTTTCAGTTGGTGCAGTTCTCTTTCACACTGCACTGTGTCAAACAGTCCAAACTGGTTGAAAAACCTGTTCACCTCCTCGCCTGTGGGGGCGATGAACCAAGAACTACTAAAGGAATTGACACAAAAACCTCAGAAGAAGACCAGCGCAACTTCCTTCTTCACAAAATGTAAACAAAAATGGAGTAGCGTCAGATTTTAGTGGTAGTAGGATTTCTTTTTTGTCTCTGGAAAAAGACCACGAGCCATGCATTGTGTCATAGTTCGCTTCCTGCTTTTGGTCTCTGGTCCGCTTGTATCCGTACGCATTTGAACCACACCAGAGTTCACTCCAGCCGAACAGAAACCTAGGTTTTTAGGTGGCTTGTGTGTGAATGCACAAGAGAGCCAGAGTTCGCTTGTGCATTCACACCTCCCCAAACAAAAACTGGACTTTCTAGACAAACAAACTAGAGTTAGATTAAAGCGGACTAAACAGGGCTGGTGTGAATGCAGCTTTAGACTTTTTCAATGAGATACAATGAGCCAGACTGTGAAGAAATCCAAAGCACAAATCATCCAGAAATTAAAGCCAAAGGAGGATGGTCAGTTTCATTCATGTAACTGTGCATGTTGTGTCGACAACCAGGGACAAACAGGCCTCCCTCAACTCAGCTGGCCTTCTGTCTTTATGTCACACACTGAGGTGATAATTAGTAGATGGCTGAAATACACAAATGAGAGGAAAGCAGCTTAAAAAATATTAAATGTGCACATATATAGATATCAGGTTTGCCGCTGAACTGGACCAGGTAGGGATGATTCACCTGCACAGCTGTTTTCATTGATTGTCTTGTCAGACTGTTTCCAGCTGACACAGACAACTGGAAGTTGCTTTTATTATTATCATACAGTTTGGAGAAATCATTTTGGAGCACTGTTTTATGCTCTTAATGGACTTCTTTTTTTTTTTAACAGCAGTTGAACTTCCAGAAGAGGAAATGAACTATAAAAATTATTTTACGGCATTAAATTAGGCTAAAGTTTTTCATCAACAGCTTTTAGACAGATTAAATGTCTAAATGCTGAACTTGAGTATACATTTATATTTAAAGACAGAAATGTTGATAAAAAGAAAGTTTTGGTAAATATTTTTCCCGAAAGATGAAGCAGACACCACAACACATCTGACATTTAATCTGTCATTTCTTGCAATTAAATATTTTATCATGCCCCTTTTTTAACATTTAGATAAGTATTTTGATGTGCTCATTTGCATTTTCATTTCCAGATTTTCAGAAGAAGTTAACTGAATTGACATTTGGAGAGACGCTGAACACACACACACACAAAACCTCAAGGATGAACTTTATCCATCTTTCATTTTCCCCATAGTGCAACTCCTTAATATCAAAGTCTTGATGGATAAACAGGTTTCAGTGTGTCCTTGAAACATTCAGACATCTAATCAGTCACAATGACCTGACTCCCAAGACTCGCTGCAAATGAAATGATGAAATGATAAAAAAAAAACAATCTCGTAAAGAAATAAAAACAATGTTACATACTGCAATAAACTAAAATAGGCTGGTACTCCAGCTTAAAAAAGCATCAACTCAGATAAAATGTCATTATATAGTCACAAAGTTTTAATTAAGTAATTTACAAAAAAAAACAAAGTAGAATGTATAACCTAATGTGAAGATGATGTCAGCGATTACAGAAAACGTGTTGTTGTTGCAGCTGCTGCCACTTGTTCGTACTGTGAACTACAATGCTGTAAAATGATGCAACTATTTCAAAGACTGACTGGTTACATAAAAACTCCACCAGCTGCATAAAAATGTGTGCCAGACGTACGCTGTATTACAAGTCTAAGCATAAGTCTATAACCGAGCAACGTTGAGCATTTATTCCACAACGACATATTTGCTGGTTGTATTTCTGATCGACATGAACACACACACACGCACACACACTCCTCGGTTTGGAGTTTCAGCAGCCTAGAGTTACGCAGAGTGAATGTGAAGCCAGACTTTGACCAAGTGCACCTGAATTCTCACCCCGACACATGATACTGGCTCTTACTCCCTCGCTCATCTTTATCTCCTCGCCATCTTACCCCTACAACTCTCTTTTTTTTTAACAAACTCTCCTCTCCCTGTTAGCATCTCCCTTCCCTCACACTCTCTCATTAAAACAGTTCCCCGGTCCTCACCCAGGAGAGAAGAGCACAAGGGTAAAAATAGCTCTTCCTCGGCTCATGTTCACTGACTCCCCCCTCCCCTCCAGCCTGCATACTATGCATCAAATAACAGCTTTTCCCTGTAATAACCATCATCGTATCTCACCAAGGCTCTTTTGCTATCTGATGCTACAGCAATCCCTCGCAAACACATACTTGCATCTGCCTTTTTAAAGACTTTTTTTCTTTTTTTTCACCTGGAACTGAGTTGCTGAAACACCCCGAGAGGCTGCTATCAAAAAGTCTCACACAACCCGACAGCTCGTTTGTGAGAGCTCCTTATGCAAGAGGCCGGCTCTCAGAAAATGTGATCAGCGGGATTGAAAATGTGTCCTGACTAACGTTCTGTATCAGAGAAGTTGGTAATTAGGTGCAGGCATTTAAAATGTTGTGAGTTGGAGATGCAGAAGCACAATCACATCAAACCCCCCGGCGAGATGGGAGTGTCATCCACAGCAAGGATGACAAAAGGGGGGGAATAATTTCTGTTTGCCGAACTTCAAGCAGCGTGCTTCCACCGAGACAGATGACTACGACCAATTATACCCTCCCGGTTGGACACAGATATGTTATTTAGAGATAAATCTTGGGGATCTGTGCAGCAAAAGGAAAGAATTCCATCCACACTTGCAAAATCAAACACGTATTTAAAGAATAAATGACCATCTGGCTGCAGTAAAACGCTTTTTCTGGGGTTTAGTGAATAGAGGAACAAGAAAGAAGAGGTTGAAAAAAGGGATAAAAACAGGATGGGCAGGAAAAGAAGAGACACTATCACATGCCAAAGGATATAAACAAGCTGCTTGCTGGCAAAACTGTACAAAAAACACCCTCTGAAAACCCTCCAGTGTCCCTGGATGCAAAGATAAATGATAGGACGATGCTGCAGCAGCTCCCCCAGCAGACAGTTTTCACCAACCAAAAAAATCACGTGACAGAACTGAAGCAGAACCCATTTCCCTCTCTCTTTGCTTTGTCAAAAAAAGCCAGGCATTCTGTCAGTTTCTATAAGTTATTCTTGATTGACAATCTCAGAAGGTCAATAAGGTTCTTCTTTTAAGCTTAGATGCTTTTTCATCAGTTTGCATCCAGTTTCTCAAACAGTGTGTGCAATAAACTATGGAGGAAATAGTGTAAAAGTGTAAAATCCGGACTTAAAGAGAATAGAAAATGATCCAGCATTAATCTGAGATGCATCAACCTTTACTTGATAAGCAAGTTTTTAGTTAAACTGCAGTAGGCAACTTTTATTTAAAAAAATGTTTTTGATATATTTGTTAAAACTGTCACCAAGTCCTGACAGTATAATTTGAAACAATCTGTGAAAATTGTGATCTTCTCTGTGGACTGTCAATCAAGCTCATGTAAGCGCATCCACACCCTAACCGTTGCTCTCCGCTGCAGTTCAGTTACTACCCCAGCTGTGAATGCGCATGCTAGTAAGCATGGTCAATAATGAAAGTAAGTAAACAGATTTCCTTGTCAGATGCCAGCGCAAGTACACATGGATTTAATTCTGAAAACTAAGTCAAGTTTTCTCACGTCGCAGTACGAGAGTCTGTCAATGTAGACGAAGTGGGAGAGCAACGGACAGAATAACATTTGAAATTTGAGAGCTACAGTATATTATATGACACCAATCATCCCTTTTTTTTTTTTTTATAGGCAATCTTGTGCAATCACAAATTTTCCACACACACTTCTCTGAGCACCGCTGGAGTTTGAAGTGAAACAGAGACACATGCAGTTTAAATCTGGTGCTAGGTCATTTCTCTGGAAAGCTTGAGTTTATAACACTCTGTGGGGGGAGTTTGAGCAGTGCATACACAAATCTGCCTGATTGACTTCGCTAAGAGCCTCTTCCTGACTTTGAGCGGTGTATTTCTGCAGATGGCTGTAGGACCACAGGGAGGAACCAGAGGAGCTGGTTTTCAGAGATCATCAGTCTCATGTTATACTGTCAGGACAAAGTCACATTTCTAACACATTTTTATAAATTTACCTACAGCAGCTTTAATTGCTCTTTGGGAAACAAGTGAAAGGTTCATAGAGAAACGTCTAAAGAGTTTCATAAAACTGCATTAAGTCATAATCTTGATGATAAGGCAGACATTGGTCTTTTAATCATACAAACCACTTCTTAATATTTTAACATTTTAGAAATGTTTGCCTTTATAAAATATAATTTGAGTTTTCATGCTATTTTGTTGCTTGGGAACATTTCTAAAATATGTGAAACACAAAATTCAAACACATTTCCAACTGCATTTCTTAACTTTAAATAGAAAACCACCAGAATCCAACATTGGCAAGTGTGTTTTGTTTTATAGCTGACGAAAATAAATGACTAGTTTACAATTTTACTCACCATCTTTGTCGGCTCTTCTGAATATCTGTGGACAGAAGATAAGAGAGGAAAGTTAGTCGGAGAGAAAACTGTGGTGAATATTGTGCTAAATACAAATGCGTCAATTTTAAACCACTTTTTGCAGTGAATACTCATAGATTGCTACCAAAACAGTCCTAAACCACCTAGACATCAACTCCAATAGACCCCTGAAGTTGTGTTAAGCTATCTGACACTAATATGTCAGGAGAGAAAAGTTCTCTAGGATATGAGATGCTTGACTGGATTGTCATCTAGAGAATTTGGAGGCCACATCAAACCCTCAACTTACCATTCCTCAAACTATTCCTGACTGGCTTTGGTTTTGTGGTAGGTTGCTTTATACCCTGCCTGTTACCTTCCTATGCAATTTCTCTCGATTCACTATTCGCTTCACTGCACAGTCTAGGTTTTCTCCCACTGACTTGGATTCCCTCTGGTAGATTTTCTACCGAGCCAATCAGAGAACAGAAAGACAAGTTGTGAACGATGACGATAAGTTTCTGCACTGTTTTAGAATTGTAGTCTGTCTGTAGTTTTATCAACGGCAATGGAGAAAGTGAATGAAGCCATTCAGTCTGTGTTATCCAAATATTCTAAATATCTTCCTCTTTCACCTCGGCACTTCTCGGTTCACAGTGGAAGATGGTTGTTTATAGCGCAGGCAATTTTCAAAGAGCTTCTTAGTGCGGAACTGGCGCGTTCCATACATCACGGCCAAACGTTAGAGATTAGGTAAAATTTTAAACTTAAGCAGAGTCTAAACCTCCAGGAAGCAATCGTTTCTCAGTAGCCAAGGCTTCAGACTCTCTGTATGAAGGGAAGCATGGAACAAGGGACTGGATTTACCAAGACTACGTTATTCTGTTGAAAGAGGCCACAGAGTGCAAGATATCCATTGAATCAACATGGCTCCGCATCCAGATAGATGGCAGTACTGATGGTTTCCCCAACATAACATCCCCCATAGTACCACACTCCCTCTGCCTGATTGTTTTCTAATAATGTAACTTTATACCATTTGTTCCCCTTAAAACATGTTAATTTAAAAGCAAAAATTCCAAGTTATATTCAATTCAAATTCCTGATGGTAGCTTTACAGCATGCACGAGCTGTGCAGTGCAAAGAATAACAATGTATATTCTAAGACAATTATTAACTGTACTGTGCAATTATTAACTGTTTTCTTCTAAAAACAAGTTTTCTTGAGCAGAAAGAGTTCACAAAACTGAACTGAAATAGTGTATGAATAGGTAGCTAACTAATTAGAGCTCATGAAAACAAAATATGTATGTTAGAGCTGTTTAGAAAGAGAAATACTTCAAACACCAATTGGTAAACACAGGCAACTGTTATTACCTTGAAAGCCACCCAAGAGGAAATCCTTTTTATTGCAATGTTAACAGAATACTTAAATTCTACTGAGTGGAAATAAAGCCAATAAGAAAACATGTAGCAGGTCATCAATCAACCAATTAGTGTTTATTTTTTTAATTTGACTCCGTCAGAAGGCCTGAAAGGAGGCAGCTGCTTATTAGCATATGAGAAACTCTTAGACTTGAAGTTCATGAGCATAAAACACTCACCAGACAAATTCACTGACCTACAGCTGACTGATTATGTACTGTGTGCGGGTGGTGCACCACATTAAGCTAATTTATAGCTTCAGCCAAGGATTCCTCCCACTGTGGAACTGAAAATGTCAGAACGGCTACTTTCATCAGTGTTTTCTGAGAGCCATATGAAGTGTACCTGCTGAGGAGTGCAGCAGAATAACGAACAGGAGGGCAGACGGAAAGACAAAGTGAGCGGCAGCAAAGGGCAAGCTAAGAAAAAGAGCAGTCGAAAATAAAATCGAGGCATCGCAACAAACCAGATCATCATTAACTGTTCCTTTAAAATAAATAAAAGGTTTCATACACATTTTTCATGTCAAAGTTCAAATTTTCAAACTCAATTTTCCAGAATTATCAGTAATTTTTAGGCCATTTTAAAAGTTCACTATGAATACATGGTTTATCTTTTACAGTGCTAAATCTTTAAACAGGAAATTTGCACAAAGTAGGGATGAAGGAAGAGAAGATGGAAGGAAGGAAGACAGGAGGAAATAAAAGAAGAAAGTATTTACCTACATTGATACTTTTCAAACCTCATTTTCTTTTTCATTCTTTATCTAGACCTGAAAAATCTCAAATCAGATGTCAAACTTTTACACACTGCAGGACCATGATGGGACGTTTAAGAGTAATTTATGTTTAATCTGATGCGAATAATTCAGCTTTGTTATTTCTATTTTTTAAAGGTTTTTTTTATGGCAGTAGTGGCTGTAATTCATAGGCAAGAAGAAGAGCAGAGACAGCAGAGGTAGACATACAGCAAATAGTGCAGGACCAACAGCTTTGAGGACTGTAGTCTCTGCATGGTGCTCTGCCACTGAGCCATGTGGTTTAAATGTTGGGATGTAAAAATGTATTTTTAGTGCAGAATATTTGATGATTTAAGCTAAATTCCCAAATCATTGGGATTTCGTGGTAGATTGGGATAAAATTTTACATATTAAAATGTTTTAATCTTTGTCAAATAAGTAAATGAAGGACATTGTTCCTTATAAATTAAAGTTTTTACATACTTTGAGTCATATCCATTTATTCAAGCATTCTGCAACCACTTGATCCATGCAGGCAGGATGAGTGGCGTAAGAAGGCGTATTACCTGGATAGTCCATCAGGGCAACACAAAGACAAACAAGTCAAACAACCACGAATACACACACACTCAGGACTTAGTGTGTGTGTAAATCAAGTAAATTAAATACTCTCACCACTCTCATGATAGTCTTTACAAAATACTAGAAAACTATTTTCTGACGCAAAACAACAACAATTAGAGTTTATATTTTGCGTCATTATTACATGGGAGCTAATTATGACACTTTGGCATCGCACAATTAGTATTTCTAAAATTAAGAGGTAGATTTTTTTCAACCACAAGGCCAAAGCGAAGCTCATTACCACTGAGCAGAGCCACACTCCAAACGACAAGCTGCTCTGCATTGTTCTGCTGCCCGGCTGCACCCCGGGGCGCACTCAGCTCCACAGAAAGCAGTCAGATCTGGAGCTGTTTAAAGGCAGAGATGCTTTGGATGGAGGGAGAAAAGTGTTGTAGTGAGGAGGTGGCATGTGTTTGTGAAAAGTTACAATGGAGACACAGAAAAACTGCAGAAAAAGACATGTAGAAATTGGAGACGGCAGCAAAAGGAAGGCAGAAGGGAAATTGATGCATCTTCTAACCCTACTAATAACAAATGCTTCTGATGAGAGAGGGATGATTGGAAGTGGGGAAAAGATGAAAGGAATTTCAGAAACAGTAAGAATGGTACAAAGGGTTAAGAAGAAGATTGAGGATAAATGCAGCAAAAAAAAAAAGAAGAAAAACCACCAAGGAAGCAGGTTTAATGAGGAGAAATGCTGCATGAAGCTGTGGGCAAACGGACCCACAAGGAAACTACTTTGGTGTGAGACTTTGCCATGATAATAATGTTGGGAGTCTATAGTATGGGAAAATGGCAGAACAATTAGCATTTCAGAAGTAAAGGTGATGCAGAAAACTGGAGAATAAATGTCACAGAATGAATTCAAACTGAGTGTCAGCAGCTGCCATGCTCAGATCAATAAAATTAAACTAAATACTGAATAAATACATTATTAAAAATTGGAAATAGCTACAACACACAAGAAAAAAGACATGAAATATTTCGGTCTGTTATGCCTCTTTAAGAGTTTCACTTTCTGAAATGAGTGACTTTAAATATTAAACTTTTTCACAGTATTGTAATGTTTTGAGTTGCACCTTTAGGTTCACAATGAAAACCTAAACAGAGCAAAGTGTTTGTAGCTAGAATGTGTGTGGCTCCCAGCCAAGGAACAAATGCAGAACACTGTAATTGGAGCTCAAATCCAAGAGCTGAAAACGAGGCAGTGTTGTTAAAAAGGTCAGAATTACTTGAGGAGCAGTGAAATATATTGTGGATATATTTCACTGTAATTCCATTGCAGTCTTGTAATGTAATTACAAGACTTTTTGCAGTCTTGTAACACAAGACTGCAAAAAGTCTGTTATAAAAAGAGATGCCTCTTTTTGTGTCATGTTATTACACGTTTTTGAAGGAAAATAATTCACCGATTGTAGACTTCAACCAGCTATGAACCATAAAGTTATTTTATCTTCCTGGCAGGTTTACGCTGCACGTAGTTCCAGAGGATTAAAAAAATGGAATCAGAAAAATGTAATTTGGCTGTACTGATAAGTTCACCGTATTGATAAGTTCACCGGAGGTACGTCTGTGCCGTCAACATGTTTAACAACTAAATTAAAGGTTAAAATAAACATTGATGGTGGCTGCTTTGACAAAAGTGTCTGCCATTAGTTGTTTTTTTCTTTTCTTTGGGTTTAAGGCTAAATCATCCGAAACCGTTTGTTATTCGGGTTACTGAGTAAAAGGATGCAGGCTGAAATCAAACTGGCACTGCCTTCAGAACATGTCGGTGCGTAAGTGCGCAGCGCGCTCTGGATGTCTTCATCCACCCACCCATCCATCCGCCCCAATCTGCAGCTTCATACTCACATCCAGGATAACCGAGATGCCTCTCCGTGGCTCCGGGGCGAAGAACTGCTCCTGAGCCACGGCCACCTCCTCCTTGCTGGAGGCGTACTCCCGGCTGGAGATGTTCTTGTTGTCGCTCATTTTGGTGACGATCCAGCGGACGAGCCCGTCGATTCCACCGGGCTGGGCGCCGCTGTTTCCGGACTGCGCTGCCGTCGCGGACTCGCTGTCCTGACAGGCTACGGGTTTCGGCTGCTCGCGGCTTTCCTGGGCTCTAAGTTTGGCTTGTTCTTTGTTCAGCAGTTTGTGGACCCCGTCCCTACAGTAACGCGCTGCCTGCTCACACATCCTTTTGCTGCGGAGCGCTCATGCTGCGCTCTATGGGGGTGAGAGAGAAGCTCCCACCCCCTTCTGCCCCCCCACCCATCCAACACTTCCCCTGTTACATCACCCACCCCAAAACACACCCATCCAGCTGCTATATCCCACATCTTAATAAAATCAAATGTGTATGTGTGTGGAGAACGTATTTATTGGTAATTTAAGTCACAACAAATCACTTCATCTACCCGTGAAGCAACAATAAACTCCTACGAGACTCATCTCTAAAAGCAATAACTTGAGCAGGCGGATTGCAACTGATTTGGGTATGATTAAAAGTATATTTCAAATTAATCCATTTAAAAAAAAATAAAACGTGTTTTAAATAGATTAGTTATACATAGCCTGACACGTAGCATTGCTGTCGATTCTTCTGACAATTCTGCCTTACAGCTAATAAAAGCTCCTTTCAGATGAAAGAAAATTCCTATAGAAATTAAAGTCACAAAGGCTGGACAAAGAGCAGAGACACAAAAAGTGCACCACACTAGTGTTAAGTGCATATGATGTACAGTACAGATGTCTCAGTAGTTTGAGACTCATGTATTTAAACCCCCTTTATTAAGAGTTGGAAATATATCACTCTCTGTATTACCTAATATTCTAGTTTATTGCAATACACCTGCTAGGTCTGGTAAAAAGAAATACGTTTTTTTGTTGCCTTTTTTGTTTGTTTTTTTTATAGTTTTAAATGCGTCTAAATGTTTGCCATAATGTAAATTGGCATGACTGAAACATCCTGTTTAAGACAAAAGTTTGAGAAACCAGCAGAAGTTCAATAACAGACTAAAATGGTTAAAAGGTGCCATCAGGAATCTTTGATAAATGTTTTAAATAAATTGCTAAATGTTAAAACTGTAAGTTCCTTACTTAATTTTGTTGGACTTTATAGTTTTAATATACTTCATGTATGCATAGCTCTTACTATATTGCAGTAACTTGTGTTTTATGCAGGAAAAGGTAAATGAACAGATAATTACTCTCAAGATAATAAACATCGATTACAATGGTCCCCATGGATTCATTAAGTTTACAAGTTGATATTAAATGTGTTTTAGTTATTTAGCAGGAATTTCTCCTCGAGATTCCATGTTTTCTGAGGATTGACTCATAGTTTATTTGGTTTATACTTTTCTCAGTCATTTCTGAAGTAAATCCTTTTATCTACAAAAGTAATACCCTTTCTTTGAGAATCTTGTCCAAGAGTAACAACTG
Organism: Poecilia formosa; assembly: GCF_000485575.1. Classification (NCBI taxonomy): domain Eukaryota; kingdom Metazoa; phylum Chordata; class Actinopteri; order Cyprinodontiformes; family Poeciliidae; genus Poecilia; species Poecilia formosa. Next base: position 18,577 of record NW_006800064.1, on the reverse strand, counting down.
ATGTACAATAAGGAATTGCTTTATCTCTGTTTTAATGTCCAATCTTATTAATATTTCTTTACTTCTGAACATCAACAGCAGGAAGTTCTTCTTCCCAAAGGGAGGATCAGAGGATTTTGCTTCATCCAGGAAACAGGAGTGTCTCCTGAACTGTCACTCCAGCTTCTCATTAGAGGTTTGTGTGTAGAGCATGTCTGATGTGACACATCTAACCTTTAGTAATGAGAGACACCCCCAGCTCTGCCCTTTCCATTGAGTAGTGAGTCTTTGCTTCAATGTGCCGCGTGTCTAACAGAACTCAGCACTGATTTGGTTGAATTAGGTCCTGCTGTTGAGCCAATGGAGTGACCAAAAAGCAGAAAAGTCAAGTGAGGCACATTTGTTGAACCAAGGGAGTACCAGAATTCAAATCCAGTCTCTTGACATGATTGCCCCCATGTGGAAATGAGAGTGCAATAACAGGAAGAGCTTTTCTGCAACATTTATTCAGGTTTTTAAGAATATATTTTCAAACAAAATAATTAAGGCTTGTGGATACTATATTTTTGGCATCAACATTTATATTTTAGTTTCAAAAGAGTCTAACATCCCAACTCACAAGATAGAGATAACCTAATTTGAAAAAAAAGAAGAAGGTTAGAACTTTATCTGCTTGGGTGTTTTCTTTATGCTTCCCTAAGAAGACTGAGGCCGCTGGCCCTTCAGGTAAAAGACCCATGAAATGTCATTGTTCCGGGCCTCTGGGTTCTGTCTCCAGACAGTCAACTTCCCAAACCATGGTCCAGGATGCCCTCCGGAAGGAACTTCAAAGGACACCATGATATTATGTGACTTTTTGGGGGGTATGTTCTCCATCTCTTTGACATTAAAGCATGGATTGTCAACCTAGAAGCAACAAAAATATCATTAGGTTACATAATTTTCACATGTGAATGCAAAAGAGAGTAAGTTGTTGACTGAAGTCAAATATGCAAAAGTTAAAGAAAATGTAGTGCTGTGTGAAGAACCTATCAAGAGTAGAGGTGTGCCAATCGATCGGCCACCAATCATTATTGGGCGATTTCCGTGAAAAAGTGTACAATCGGTGATCGTCGATCACGTTCTCTTGTTGCCGATCACACAAACTGATCACCTGTATCTCACTTCGCAGCCTGCGTGTGCAGCTCATCTTCTCTTTCCCTCACACTGCACAAGCACGCGGCAACAAATCCTAAGTGATGTCGTGTGGAACTATAATGTTCTAAAAGTGAATGGGGAAGTTTGTGTGTTGCGGTGGAAAATTACCTCAGGGGTTGAAACACGTCAAAATGCATCAACACGACAAATCTAATATATGACATTTACAAAACAAGCACTTGACGGAGTTTGGCTACATCAAGGCTCACTGCAGGAAAAACAAGACATCCAGAGCGGCCAGTAAAGCAGCACACAACTACCAACACTCACTCGGAAGAGCATGATGGTCAGAAAGCTAAAAAAATAACTTGGAAAAATAATTTCAGTCAACGAGCTAGCGGTGTTAGATGCTGGTGCTGCTCTCGCAGTTGGACCGCCGATCGGTGATCGGCTGTGATCGACCCTCATGGGTGATCGGTATCGGCAGCAAAATACCTGATCGGAGCATCCCTAATCAAGAGGCAATAGAAAGTGGTCAGATGGATGTCAGAACCAAAGAGCAAATTCTCATAAGGGAGTCAAGCTGAGAGCTGTGGCAATAAAACTGGTAATTTCCATAATCTGCGAATGTTAGTGTTACCTCTGAAAGGCTTAGCCATTGTATCTAAATATTAACATGTAACCTGGATGTAAAACAAGGAGCAGCAAAGAAGACAATCCGCATGTTTTCTAATGTTTCTGTAAATCAATAATAGGGGTGAAATACAGAAGCAAACCATGTCTAAGCAGCAAATCATTTTTACTCTTACTTTGAATGGCCTCATTAATAATAAAAATTTTAATATTCTACAAATATTCAAATAATAACCAACAGAATCAGAGTTCTAGTAGCCAGCTTTCGTCATATCAGAATCCATCCATCTATGTTACTAGAAACACAGAGATGTTGAGGGTTGATGACCTGCTCAAAGTGTACCCCTCTCGTCTATTGGGCAAACACAACACCCCTGTTAACCTTGCAGGCATTAAATCACTACACAATAAGGATGGATGGTTAGGTGAGATGGATGTTTGTGTCTGGTTTGAACAGGGCCTAAAAAAGCCATGAGCTTAACAATGCCTGTTTGATCCCAAAGAAAACTACACACAATACAAATGAATGATTAAACAGTAGAAAGATGTCTTTTTCCAATGTGAGAGAACAAGTGGTAGAGCTATTGGATGGAGACAAAAGCTGCTGGTAGATTTTGTTGACCATCAGTGGGAAATTTCAGAATCTTTAGGTTTTTGTACAAGAAATAATGCAAAAAAATAAACCAACTTTTGATTTGTTCACACACTGGATAGGGGGAACTAACAATTATTCTACTCTTTAATCTTGTTAGGTTCTGCATGAATTTTACCTTCAAAGAGAAAGCCGTGGTCTTCGGGAACACGTTTTTGAAAGGGATGGAGACGCTGCCGCCCCCTTTGATGTTGTATGGGCCCCGAGGTCTTGGGAAGGTGCAGACTCCATGCAAAGGAAATATGTATTCACCACCAATATCTGAGTTCAAGGTGAGCTGCCCTCTCACCGCGCCCAGCTGATGTGGCTCAAAACGAACATCCACCTTCACCTCTGAGCCTGAAGGAAAACCGGGCAAAACACTGACATTTTTGTCCACGATAAAATCAGGACGATCACTCTGTAGGAGAGACAGAACAACACATGGTAAATGGTCTGTACTAATGTAGCACTACTTCTAGTCCAGAGTACTCCAGAGCGCTCGACGTGTTCACACTTAGAGTGTTAAGCTACATTGTAGCCATAAAGTGGCGCTTCCTGGCCAATATGAATTTCAAAGCTTTATTTGAGGTTCGATTTGCTAATTCTGGTGTCACTGGTCTAATTTATTCAAGGTGTACACAGGGTATAAGGAAAAAAAAGTGCTGCAGGNACAATAAGGAATTGCTTTATCTCTATTTTAATGTCCAGTCTTATTAATATTTCTTTACCTCTGAACATCAGCAGCAGGAAGTTCTTCTTCCCAAAGGGAGGATCAGAGGATTTTGCTTCATCCAGGAAACAGGAGTGTCTCCTGAACTATCACTCCAGCTTCTCATTAGAGGTTTGTGTGTAGAGCATGTCTGATGTGACACATCTAACCTTTAGTAATGAGAGACTCCCCCAGCTCTGCCCTTTCCATTGAGTAGTGTCTTTGCTTCAACGTGCTGCGTGTCTAACAGAACTCAGCACTGATTTGGTTGAATTAGATCCTGCTGTTGAGCCAATGGAGTGACCAAAAAGCAGAAAAGTCAAGTGAGGCACATTTGTTGAACCAATCTAGGGAGTGCCAGAATTCAAATCCAGTCTCTTGACATGATTGCCCCTATGTGGAAATGAGAGTGCAATAACAGGAAGAGCTTCTCTGCAACATTTATTCAGTATTTTAAGAATATATTTTCAAACTAAATAATTAAAGCTTGTGGATACTACATTTTTGTCATCAACATTTATATTTTAGTTTCAAAAGAGTAACATCCCAACTCACAAGCTAGAGGTAACCTAAGCTGAAAAAAAGAAGAAGGTTAGAACTTTCTATCTGCTTGGGAGTTTTCTTTATGCTAAGAAGACTGAGGCCGCTGGCCCTTCAGGTAAAAGACCCATGAAATGGCATTGCTCCGGGCCTCTGGGTTCTGTCTGCAGACAGTCAACTTCCCAAACCATGGTCCAGGATGCCCTCCGGAAGGAACTTCAAAGGACACCATGATATTATGTGACTTTTTGGGGGGTATGTTCTCCATTTCTTTGACATTAAAGCATGGATTGTCAACCTAGAAGCAACAAAAATATCATTAGGTTACATAATTTTCACACGTGAATGCAAAAGAGTAAGTTGTTGACTGAAGTCAAATATGCAAAAGTTAAAGAAAATGTAATGCTGTGTGAAGAACCTATCAAGAGTAGAGGTGTGCCAATCGATCGGCCACCAATCATTATCAGGCGATTTCCGTGAAAAAGTGTACAATCGGTGATCGCCGATCACGGTTTCTTGTTGCCGATCACACAAACTGATCACCTGTATCTCACTTCGCAGCCTGCGTGTGCAGCTCATCTTCTCTTTCCCTCACGCTGCACAAGCACGCGGCAACAAATCCTAAGCGATGTCATGTGGAACTATAACGTTCTAAAAGTGAATGGGGAAGTTTGTGTGTTGCGGTGGAAAATTACCTCAGGGGTTGAAACACGTCAAAATGCGTCAACACGACAAATCTAATATATGACATTTACAAAACAAGCACTTGACGGAGTTTGGCTACATCGAGGCTCAATGCAGGAAAAACAAGGGATCCGGAGCGGCCAGTAAAGCAGCACACAACTACCAACACTCACTCGGAAGAGCATGATGGTCAGAAAGCTAAAGAAATAACTCGAAAAATAATTTAAGTCAACGAGCTAGCAGTGTTAGATGCTGGTTCTGCTCTCGCTGTTGGACCGCCGATCGGTGATCAGCTGTGATCGGCCCTCATGGGTGATCGGTATCGGCAGCAAAATACCTGATCGGAGCATCCCTAATCAAGAGGCAATAGAAAGTGCTCAGACGGATGTCAGAACCAAAGAGCAAATTCTCATAAGGGAGTCGAGCTGAGAGCTGTGGCAATAAAACTGGTAATTTCCATAATCTGCGAATGTTAGTGTTATCTCTGAAAGGCTTAGTCATTGTATCTAAATATTAACATATAACCTGGACGTAGAACAAGGAGCAGCAAAGAAGACAATCCGCATGTTTTCTAATGTTTCTGTAAATCAATAATAGGCGTGAAATACAGAAGCGAACCATGTCTGAGCAGTAAATCATTTTTACTCTTACTTTGAATGGCCTACAAATATCCAAATAATAACCAACAGAATCAGAGTTCTAGTAGCCAGCTTTCGTCCTATCAGAATCCATCCATCTCTGTTACTAGATACACAGAGATGTTGAGGGTTGATGACCTGCTCAAAGTGTACCCCTCTCGTCTATTGGGCAAACACAACACCCCTGTTAACCTTGCAGGCATTAAATCACTACACAATAAGGATGGATGGTTAGGTGAGATGGATGTTTGTGCCTGGTTTGAACAGGGCCTAAAAAAAGCCATGAGCTTAACAATGCCTGTTTGATCCCAAAGAAAACTAAACACAATACAAATGAATGATTAAGCAGTAGAAAGATGTCTTTTTCCAATGTGAGAGGACAAGTGGTAGAGCTATTGGATGGAGACAAAAGCTGCTGGTAGATTTTGTTGACCATCAGTGGGAAATTTCAGAATCTTTGGGTTTTTGTACAAGAAATAATGCAAAAAATAAACCAACTTTTGATTTGTTCACACACTAGATAGGGGGAGACTATCTATTGTTCTACTCTTTAATCTTGTTAGGCTCTGCATGAATTTTACCTTCAAAGAGAAAGCCGTGGTCTTCGGGAACACGTTTTTGAAAGGGATGGAGACGCTGCCGCCCCCTTTGATGTTGTACGGGCCCTGAGGTCTTGGGAAGGTGCAGACTCCGTGCAAAGGAAATATGTATTCACCGCCAATATCTGAGTTCAAGGTGAGCTGCCCTCTCACCTCGCCCAGCTGATGTGGCTCAAAACGAACATCCACCTTCACCTCTNTATTGTTCTACTCTTTAATCTTGTTAGGTTCTGCATGAATTTTACCTTCAAAGAGAAACCCGTGGTCTTCGGGAACACGTTTTTGAAAGGGATGGAGACGCTGCCGCCCCCTTTGATGTTGTATGGGCCCTGAGGTCTTGGGAAGGTGCAGACTCCGTGCAAAGGAAATATGTATTCACCGCCAATATCTGAGTTCAAGGTGAGCTACCCTCTCACCTCGCCCAGCTGATGTGGCTCAAAACGAACATCCACCTTCACCTCTGATCCTGAAGGAAAACCGGGCAAAACACTGACATTTTTGTCCACGGTAAAATCAGGACGATCACTCTGTAGGAGAGACAGAACAACACATGGTAAATGGTCTGTACTAATGTAGCTCTACTTCTAGTCCAGAGTACTCCAGAGCACTCGACGTGTTCACACTTAGAGTGTTAAACTACATTGTAGCCATAAAGTGGCCCTTCCTGGCCAATATGAATTTCAAGCTTTATTTGAGGTTCGATTTGCTAATTCTGGTGTCACTGGTCTAATTTATTCAAGGTGTACACAGGGTATAAGGAAAAAAAAGTGCTGCAGGTTGTCTGACAGAAGATATTGAACCATATGCCATTTTGCTTTGGTTGATGTGTTTATAGACCAAAGTGGGAGTTCTTAATGTTAATGCATTTAACAAATGGAACAAAAACTATTTCAGTGTTTGATCTGCCAATCACCAATAAGAGCTATGCAAATAAAAATGTCAAGTTTCTGATTTTTGGCAAATCTATTGGTTCATCTGTAATAAAATGTAATTTATATCTTGTAATGCATTGGCATTGTTATCTTTTTAAAACATTTCTGTAAGACAAGATTGAGTTCTGTTAGCTTCTTACCCTACAGATGTACTTAGTTGCACTTTGGGAGTAATTAGTAAAATTAATGCAAGAAGAGTCACTGCTCCCTAGTGCAGCCTGGAAGGGGACTGTCTCCTCTGGTGGTGGGGAGAGAGCTTAGAGAAGCAGATTGTAGTGAAATTGGCCCAGGTCACTACTGCACAGGGTCAGACGTATGGTAGATTCACCTACATGAAGAGGCAGATACTCGAAGTTCAGGGAACCCTGAGGAGAAGAGATGTACGTACGCAGACATATTCAGGTCAGGTATATTCAACAAAGATAGATTTTTTTCATCAAAATGAAATTTGTCTTTGGTATCGACCTTGGACTGTCCCGGAACGATCTGCTGAGGCGGAGCCTTGATGTCAGTACATTTACACTCTGTGGTAAAACTGGTCGCTCTGTTTAGGGGGTTCTCCACATGTACAACACCGCAGGCCGCTTTGCGAACAGGCGTCTCCAGGTTGATAGTAGCCAGGACTCCTGGAGAGCCGACTTTAAAATTGATGAGGTAGAACAAGAACTCCCCTGTTGTTTCATTATGAAATGTCACCTGAGTAGAAAGATTAAGGTGTGGAGGGAGGGCTAGATTCATGCGGTTGTCAGACTGTTTCTTTTTCATGTATACTGGTGGGTCTCAACTGTGTCCAATGTGGGTCTAAAGTAAGGAACGTCTGGTTCGGTCAACTCTATAACATATGTGCTGGTTATGGTGATCATGAGGAAGAGTCTAACATTCACACAGTTCCAGAGCATCAAAATAGAGTATTTTACTTCTGCTGTTGCACTATATTGTTTATTTTTGTTTGTTTTTATTTTTTCCTTAACTTGTGCAAATTCTACAGCAGTGGTGACCAAAAAAAAAACACTGCGCACTGTAAGTTCAGTGCAACAAATTAAACCTTTTAGCTCTTTTACAAAATTGTGTTAAACTTGGAAGCCAATGCCATGGAAGTCTGGCTCAGCTAAACATTGACTTGCTAATGCTACAGCAAAGCATTTGTTTCATAAGGGTATTCATCTTTCTTACACCTTTGAAACAGAAGGCAAATATGCAATAGTGTGATATGCATACTCACATGGTTAGAGAAACATACCCTCACAAACACATAAACTTGTTTGCCCAAACCTTTGTGGTGTATTCTCCCTCTTTGTATGCATTAAAAGACATCTTGTAGTCCATCTTGGCCAAAGCGGGAACCTCGATGGACTTGTGTCCTATGAGGAACACAGTCGGGTCTGGTTTCTCAGGTTTAACTACCTCTAGCAGCACAGAGAACCTGAAAACAGAAAAATAGTCAATATATTTGTTAAAACATAAAACTATAAGTCTCATAGGACCGTGATAAATGACCATTTATTATGGCCTCATAAGAGTTGTTAAATTTTTCATCACCAGTTAAATACTAATAAATAAATATTATATTTTGGCATTCATTTCACTCCCAGGTTTTGGATTAGAGTCCCTATCATGCCTTCTTAAATTAACTGAGCTTCACGTACCTGTTGTTGGTCTATCGATCTATGATTTTAATCACTGTCAGACAGGGATTTCAATCACTTCCAGGTTTCTGTTTGCATAATTTTACAGATCGTATTATTTTGCTGATTGAATGTATGACATTCACAGTGATAGATCTGGTGCCGTAGTTTGCAGTCTGACTTAAATAAAGTCAGAAGTCCAAGTCTGATTTTCCAATTTTTCAAGATCTGTGTTCTTTAGCTATGTCTTTAATGGATCTCATTATAGAAAGGAATCAGTCAGGATAAGGTGATGAGTCTGATTTACCAAAATTGTTATTCACACACAAACTAATCTAGATGAGAAAAGTCCCATAGGCCTTTTTTATATGTTAGATGAAATTGGAATTATCATAAATTATATAATTGACTTAGTGTTTTACCTCTGCAGCCTGGTGAGCCAGTTGTTGACTTGGAGAAGAACAGAGCTTTGGGTTTTGGCAGACACCTCCTGTGAGATGATGTCCTCTGCTTTTGGGGCAAACGCACTTCCTTGCAGATTGAACAGAATTCCCCTCCCACCAGGAAAAGAGAAAAAAACTGATCCCTGTGAAAAACACAAGTCTATTTTTTGACATTTTTACCCACTATTTTTAGTCCTAAATACAAAAATGCTTCCATTGAAAGTAATATTTTTCTCTACCAGGTGCTTGTTTCCATTAGTTGTCATGTTCAGTGGTCTGTACGTGATGTCAAATGTCTTGCTTTGGTTGGGTTCAAAGGTCATAAAGTGAGCAGCACTAAATTGCTCACCCTTGATTACAAGTATGACGTTGCAGGACTCACAAGTAGGGTTGGTTACGGACAGGGTCTGAGTTTGAGAGGTGCGCACTCGGCAAGTGAAATTTATCACCTGGAGACAGACGTTTTGCAAAATGTATAAAATTAATCAAACCTGCCAGAATTTCTCTGGCGACCAACAACATGTCCTCTGACGCACGTATTTAAGAGTTCAATAATAAAAGACATCTGCATCTAAGCACAAACAGTAATAACAATGCAATCCCTTCAGCTTTTGTTGGACTTAAAATTATAATTTCTATCAAACATCACGTACATGAGCATGATGCACATTTTCTTTTGTTGTGATGCAGCAAAAACAATCAACATGCTTTTACAGTCTTTTCAAAGACCTTTTGTCTGTCTACTTTAGATAAATAAATGTGAAAAAATTTCAACACAAGCTTTCTGACTTGTTTGATTCCTCGGATGCAGGACTTTAGGGGTACTCAGTTAATTAAATCTAACTGCAAGAAATTGTAGAAATCCTTAAATCTGTCAGAAGCTCCTGAGTCAACCAAATGAGACAAGTCAATTACATTATTTGGAGCTACCGTTTTAACCATTTACACAATGAAAATAAAGCAACTGTCATGGCAGCTTGTAGGAAAAATACTCAAAAAATAAAATCAGTCTAAATGTAAGTTTGCATCATTTTTTTTTACAGCCCAGATCTATCTGCAATATTACATAAAAATATAATTAAATCTTATAGACTCAACTTTGTTTTTAAGCATTAACAAACAGCATATTTACTTTAAAATGCTTTACAAGGAAACTAACTCAATATCCTATTTAGAAATGTGACTTCAAATCAGCAATCATGAGGAAAGATTGGAACCAAAAAACTTCCTTATCCTTTAACTAATAACCAAAGTGTGTATTAACAGTAATTATTTTAAAGACATGAAACATTTATGTTTGTATGTAAAGAGAGAGCTCAGTCTAACCTCTTTGCTGATGGAAGGTGGGACGCAGGAACCTGTGACCGTCAATTTAATAAGTGGGGAACCGTCGATGAAGCAGAACAGGTTCTCGTATCTGATGTCGTCACTGAGCTTCACAGGGGTAAAGGTCACTTCAAAGGGAAAGCCCTTGCCTGGGCAGATTTATCCTTTTACTGGTCTGATCGACAACTCTGCAGGGAAACCTTGGGTTTGCCAATGAAATCTGGAAGTTCAGTGAACCGAAGCAAAACAGGGGGAAGAAAATAAAGCCAACCAAAGTTGGTGTTTGGGGATGTGCTGATTCCATAAAAATACAGTGGGATATGCTGCTATTCAACATTACCTGACAGTAGTGTCACTAGCGTTCATCATGACAATCCTCCTGTTCGTCTGGCAGTTTTGGACCATAGCTCCAAAAGACACTCGGCTGCAGTCTAAATGGACATCCACCCCCTGGTATTTTTAAATTATAAATTACTACCAAATATTTCTTGAACAAAAACATCGCAATACATAATTCGCTAAGGGAATATTCTTGTACACACCGTAATGGTTGTGAGGGCAGATTCCAGCCAACCTTGTAACAGCCCTCAATGGTCAGCAGGTGGTGGAAGAACCCTTTGAACTCGGCCTGCAGCGCGACAGAAAAAGGAGCAATGTGCTGCTGAGGTGAAAACTGAATCTGCAGCTTGCAGGAGCCTCCACAAGATTTCAGCTTCATCTCGCCTAATGGGCTGACAGTCAGGTCCTGGTGGCAGGAAGGCAACTATTAAGTCTGGCTTCAGTGGACTCCAGTTTAAAAGTTGATAGCGTTTGTGTTGTGCTTACCTTTAGATCTAGAGAAGGATTTGAGTTCAGTATCAAATTGAAAGAAAGGTCAAGGAGGCTGTCATTGGCTAGGACGACCTGTTTGTTCACTTTTTCACCCAATGTTAGACATCCTAGTTTCATTTTCTTTCGTCAGAAATCAAGCACTTCCAGCTGGGACAAAAAAAGCATATGTTAGGGTCATGAAAATTATTTTGGACAAATAAGAGAGACCACTTTAGAAGATTATTAAAATATTTTTGGTCTCTAACTTTTGAATAAGCATGAGAGTCAAAAATGCATATGGCACACAAGTATTCTCAGACATAATGTACTGGCTGACAGTGTTTCATTCTGACTTACTGGTGCAGCTCGGTTTGGAAAAGCATGGTGTCTTTAAACTGGATGTTGCTGCTGAGCCACATATTGTCATTGAGTAAATTTGATTGTTTTCTTCAGACAGTCGTCTACTTGTTGAATTGGGACAGAACTAGACCAACATTAATGATTTAATGATAATTCCCGGATCTGCAGGATTTGAAACAGGTATGAATGTGTGCGTGAATGGGAATGACTGATCTTATGTAAAGCGTTTTTGAGTTTCCAGACAAGCGTTAAATAAGTCTGATGTCATTTCATAAGTTATTATGTAACTAACTGATAACATCCAATAACAGCGATTCTACATTTGTTGTCATGGGCTTGTATTTCAGTTTTGGCAGAAAGATTTTCAGAGACAAATATTTTATGCAGTTAAAATGTACTAGAACCTCAAGGTTACTTCTGAAAATCAAAGCCACAGTTTGGAGATGGATAAAAGGCAGGCTAGATCATTTTTTTGCCACTCTGTGCAGATGCTGTTTTAAAACTTGGCTTCTGTTTGCCTGATCAATAAGAGTGAGACTGATGGAAGGATGAAAGTAAAGGAAACTGATGGAACAAACTTCCAAAATGCAGAATTATAAAAGCTTTTCCAAAGCGCAACTATAGGTTAAGCACTATGTAGCATAAATACAGATAGGCTATATTGGAGAATCTCACTGAAAATAAATCAATAAAAGCAGTTTTAATCACTAAATTTGTACTGTCCTTGTTCATATGCTGTGACTCTGTTGTTCACAAAGTGGTAAAAAAAAAAAAAAAAACAACCAACAAGGAAGTAATACAGAAAAAAATGCATCTTGCTGGGATGCCTGGCAAAATACTTATTTCTGAAAATTTTGTTTTATTAAACAATAAAAACTGACTTTAATGTTTCTTAAATTTCACTGAACTGCTGCCAGTCTTTTGAGTTACACTGATAATATGTTTAGGGCTTTATAGTTTGTACCTGGTTCAATCTTCAGATCTACATCATAGGCTTCAGCATGAATTGTTAAGTTTTCAGTATGCAGGATTCCAATAATTTTCTCCACATCGTATACCTAAAATAAAATTAATCAAATATGAGCAAAATCACATATTTTCATAATGCACATAAAACTGGAATAAACAACAATTTCAATAGCTTTTTAAAAACAGGAATTGAGTGTGCATGTCTTACTTTATTGTGGATTTTTCAACTACACAAGGAATAAAAAATATACATGTTCAAATGTATAACAGAAGTTGTTATAAAATTAATAAAAGTCATATTGTTTGGTCACAGTTTTGTGGATAATGTCTCTCACCTTCTTGGTCTTTTTCAGACTCATACAGTTGAAACCAGATATTTACATACACTGAATAAAAAGACATGTTTTTTTTTTCTCACTGTAAAAAGTTAAACCAAACCAGACTTCTCCTGTTTTAAGTTAGTTAGAATAAAAAAAATAAATAATTAAAATTTTCAGTCAGATCAAAAATCTGTTTGATCTGACTGAAATTCAGACAGTGAGCAAAAAAGTGTATGTGTATTTTTATTTGGTGTATGTGAACTTCTGGTTTCAACTGTACATGAATTCATGCAACTCTACAGGTCTGGTTGTCGCCAAACCTCTGTATGGATGATGAAAATCAACTAATATGTAAAACAATTTGGTAAATGACAGTTAACTTATGATGTAACAAGGGGAACAGGTGGGTAGGACAGGAAGACAAGGAAGATTAGGTTTCTGGAATGACCCCAACTACAACACTGCTAAAAATCTGTAGTCAATTAAAAGTCAGATTCACCCAACTGGCTTATATGAACTCTACTAACTTTGTCAAGGAAAGGTATTGACATGTCCAACCAGATTTGTACCAGTAGCACTGAAAAGCTAAAAAAAAAAAACACTGCAGTTCGACTACTGGGCATTTGTCCTAATATTAGTGGTGACATTTGAGTCAGTTTTTTTTTATATATATATATATATATATATATATAAATTTCGTCCTATTTCTATTAGAGGAGATAAACTTGTGCACTCAATTCCTGTTTTCAATTTTGTTATAGATGTATTTTACATAATCATTTGATGTGGTGAAAAAGAGAACTTTATATTTATGAGCACAGATGGTGTTTAGCTATTGCAATACAATAGATCAACATAGTGAGGTACCTCCAGTTGCAATTTCAACTTTACCTCGAGACGCAAGATTTTCTTAACGACTGGCTTCCTGGCCTTGAACTCCACACAGAGAGGGCAACAGGAGTTTGGCTGGATGACTCCTTGATCTTGTGGCACTACAAACTCGTCACCCAAGGTTTCCAAGCCCTGAAGCATCCAAGATAGTGGCAAAACAGTCTTGTTAACCATCATGATGCCACGACTGTCTTTCCTGTAGGAAAAAGAAAAAAAATGTGATGAAAAAAATGCAGTGTTCAGAGTATGCAGATGCAGTTTTGACTTCATCACAGTGACAATTTGTTTTCAAATCATCATACTACAGCTAATTTGGATAGTTAATTTAAAATTGCTAACCCACAACAGAAAAAAGTTGTCTTTATAGATTAGATTTACAATTATTGGGAGATATTTTTGTATCCATCCTCTTACACTTATTTTTAAAATAATATTTTGTCTTCATGCAGTGATGGTAGCCAGAAATGGCGATTAACCAGTGAATGGGCCTTCGAGACATGTGTGTGTTTATGTTACAATCACCTAAAAGTAAATCACCGCACCCACATTATGGGATTGTTAGTACCAACTGGCTGACACTCTGTTGAGTTGGGTCAGTCACTTTAAAGTCAACATATATGCACCTACTTATTTTACATTAAATGTTTTATGCAATTGTCAACATCTTGAATAAATCCGCAGTGTGACTCATTGATGGTATTATGTTGTTGGGGGCCTTTTTTCAGAGGGATCTTCACTTGCAGCATACATTTTTATTAAAGTTTCATCTAAAATGTGTTGACAAAGTTTGGCTGGATACAAATTCTCACCAGACTTATCGATTGATATTAGTGACATTTTTAATAACCAATATATTGCAATTTGCACAGCTTCATGTTGGGTTGCATAGTTGCATATGTGTTCAAACATCAAAAAATGTTGAATAAAGGTTGTAGAGAAAATGTGAGTAATATAAACCAACTAACTGTGTTTATGTGTGTTATGAATTTATTTTTAATTTATATTTTTGTGTTAAGATCTGCAGCTAGACCAGAGGTAAAATCTGGTGTACTGTACCTTTTTTTAATGAGATTAATGTTCCAACACATTTTAAACAAATTAAAACTTAGGTTAATGTAAAAAAAAAAAAAAAATTCTCAAAACCTCTTTAAAATACATCAGAATGATATTTTTTTGAAGGGAAAGCATAACGAGGCAGGAAGAGGTTTGTGTTTCTTTACGTACTTGTGCAGCAGAATCTTGCCGAAGTTTAAATGGGTGCTGTCCAGCTCGAGTTCTGGTCGGACGCCCCAGCAAGAGATTTGGATGGTCACAGGCTCAGGATTGTCCTTGATATTACAAATTATGCTGCCTTTTATCTGTCCCCGTTTTGTCGGATATGCATAGACTGTCAGCACCTGATGAAGAGAAAGAATATTTACATATACATGTGTTTTTGTTGCATCATCTAATGTAGTCAACTAAGATCATTTCCATTGAGTAGTACTTCTTTCTGTCCTGGTGAGAGAGTCATTGTAGAGGGATCTAGCAGATACGTTGTGCCCTGAGTGTCATGTTGGAAACTGAACATGACCTCTGCCTCCATGCCAGAGTCGTTACAAATGTCCAGCCTCTCAGAGTTTTCTGGATATGTGTTTTTCTTATACCTGAAGACAATCATGGAAATCTGACATTAAAAATACATCAGCTGAAACAACCCTATTTGAAACTTTTCAGTCTCTCACCTGTCTCTAGTTTTGCTGCAAAGTAAAGGCCCAAACTCAAAGTAACCAGGTCTGATTACATAGGTCTTCTGAAGGCCTTCTTTCTCTTGTGGTACCTTCTTAGACTGAACAAAAACAATCCTGTGGAAAGATTAATGATGTACCATTCAAAGTGATTGATTGATTGAAACATTAAAAAGAATCCCAATTAGCTAATTAACAACATTTGCAGCAGAGTACAGAGAAGTGAAATTAAATTGCCACATCATTAAGATTGTAAAACCTCAATTTCCCACACAACTTGATTGAATAATGCATACTGACTGGTAGTCTGTGGAGATGGAGGGATAGGTGCAAATTCCTCTGCATTTGAGTTGGTAAAGTTTGCGGCTCCCCACTGTCTCAAAGTTGAAGACCTGTTCAAAAACTCCGAGTGATTCAGAGTAGAACCAGATCTTCAGAGGCACCTCACCGCCAGCAGGTACAACCCAGCAATATGTGGTCAAACTACACATGGTTACACAAACACAATTAGACAGCTGAACAACTACTGCTCTTAAATAATTGTGAAGTGACTGGATAGAAAAATAGAAACTGCATAGAAGTGCATTGAACCTCTCTGAACTCTTCAATTTCAACGTCTTGAAATGTTTTTTCGGGGTTGTTTGAGTGTCTTTGCCCTTTTTGTCTTTGGTCTTGTAATCCTTGTGACGTTTAGCCTAAGCACACAGAATGTACGATTTCAAATGCCATAACAAACTAGAATGATCAAAATTTAGATGACTGATAACATGAATGTTCCTTCAGTTGGATCTTTATCTTTACTTTTTTCTTGAATAGGTTTTGGATACCGATGGAAAAAAAAAATTAAAAAAAGACCTGTGGAGTTTTTTTTATGTGAGGATTCCTCTAGATCTTTCTTATCATCATCCTCATCACATTCAGAGGGATTCAGGAAGGTGAAACATGTCTGATTAACTTTAAGTTGCTCCCTGTAGTTAGGAAAAGCAACAACAGAGAGATTGTTTGGGGGATCAACGGGGGGGCCATTTGGACCTAAACCCAAGTCGTCCTCTACCTGTACAGGGTGAAAGAAAGAAGCCATTTAGAATATGAAATCAACCTAATTATTGAAAAACATGAAAAATGCCTACCTCTTCAAGAGAAGGAAGTACACCGTTATTAAGCAGGTCTGTGGAACTGATACTCCCACTTTGTGTCACATGTGTCATAATTTGAGGGATGCTGTCCGGTGCTCTCTGGAGAGCCTTCCTGGGGCCTCTCCTTGTTCTCTTACTCATGTGTGAATACTGAGTGAAGATAAATGTGAATGTTGGCTTTAGTTTGTTGTAATCTCCACATTTCTGTTTTTCAAAATTTCTGACAAATTTCTCTTCAGCTTTTGAAGAGTTCCTATGCCTTTATTTGAACAAATATAATATACCAAGGTTCACCCTGAATTTATGCCGAATATTTTTGCAGTGGGGGAAAAAACAAAACCAAAAGAATAAAATTAGAATATGAGAAAAGAAGGACGTAAAGTGGGACACAAAGAAGAAAGAAAGACGATTCAAGAGGTGGAGGTATGAAGGAAACAAGGGAGGAAGAAAACACAAGGAAAGACAAAGGACAAAAGAGGGAAATATATTTTCGAGGAAGCTAAAAAGGACAAAAGGAAGGAAATAAGAATCCATTCAAGGGAGGAAAAAAACAGACAAGAAAGGAAGGAATGTGCTGTACGGCACAGGGTAGTAAAGAGGAAGGAAGGAGGAGGGGGAAAAAATGGCAACTGGAAGATTTCACAACATTTAGATGCTGTATGAGCGTGTGTCGGGGGCAGGTGATCTAATATAATGTACTTCTTTTGGCAGAACCTGTGACCGTCTGAGTGCAGGTGTGAACATACACAAGTTTCGTGGCAAATTCAGTCGGATTCTTGGGAACACTCCCACCCCGGTTAGCGTGACCTCCTGGGGAGGTAAGAAAGCCACCTGGAGCTGAAACTGCTTCTTAAACACTTCAGGGATGCCAGGCAGGTAAAGTACACGCAGGTGCTTCTCTGAACCAGCACTAATGTGACCCTAGCAACACAAACAAAATGTTAAGTGATAAACTAAAATCACACCAGGAAAAATTCACACAGGAGATTATTATGATTGACTCACCACAGATGGAATAATTACGGGCCACCCAGGTCTGATCTTCAGCCTCTCGTGTTGTTGACCTTTTCCTTTTAAATGCTGTGCATCTCTGTCGTCATCATCTGCCTTAATCAGCACTCCGTCTCCTTTATCGACCCCTTTGTTCTCCTTTGCGTTTGGAAAGTATGTGACGTTGAAGTCAAAGTCCACTTTGCCGGTATTCCTAACACACATTTCGACTTCACTGACACAGTGAAAGAGCTGGAAGAAGGAGAAAGGAAATTAAGACACTATAGCTTGAAGATCACATGAACAGAGCCTTGTGACAATCAACACGTAAACTATTCCATCTACTTTTGAGTAGTAAACACAAAGTAGAAAATTGCAACCTAGAAAAAGAGTTGTCAAGATGTTTTTTTGTGCTTGAGGATCATAAAAATAAAAAGGAATTTAATAAAAATTATAAATGCTTCAATATGAATGAACTGGCCTGTTTCAGGTCAAATTTCTGATAATAAAATAAGAAGAGGAAGAGAACGAAGAATGCTGAACAGACAGGAGGGTTGGATAAATGTTCTGCTGAATCGCTTTTTCACCTAAATAAAAAAAATCAATGTGTCCTTGTTTTGAATATCAATGATAAGTCCCAGTGGCTTGCATACGTAAAGAGAAGGTGTAAGTGAACAAGACAAAAGTGTGGAAAACTGATTGAAGACTGTTGCATTTAAAGTTAGCAACTCATCTAGCTTCCCCTGTAGAAAATCTATATAACTACATTAATTGAACTGATGAATATTTATTTATAAAAAAGCTGGAAACCTTGCATTTTTTCCTTTAGAGTTATTTGATATTTATTATTCCACTTACAATCCCAATGGACTATATTAGAGTTTGTGGTTGTAAAGTGACAAAACATTCAAAAGTTCAAGTGGTAGGAATACTTTTGCAAGGTACTGTAGCAATAATATTACACTGCATGAGCTGAGTAAACTCAAACAAATCACACAAATCAGTCTTACAACCTTTAATGGGGTCAGCATCACCAGGTTGTATTGCACTATGTATCATCTTATCAACATCTCCAAACAGTAAACTGGCTTTGGGAAACACATAACACATCGATGAGCAAACAGATGAAAAAGAAGATAAAAAGCAAAGTATAACAAAATAATGGAAATAACTTGATTCTTCAGGTGATGCGTTTCAAGTTATAAGATGGTTCATTCTTGATTGACGTGCAGCAAAACTGAAGTTTAAACTTTTATGAGATGTACAACTCATGAGAGTGCTTCCAGACTTCTCTCTATTTGTGAGGTCAATGTGCAATGGTTAGAAATATGAAAAACACCGCTGGATGGGATCACTTCATGTTCATCAGCTGGTTGGAGAACTGGTCCAGACCATGTGGGAAACCTCTGTTGTTAATTCATCTCCTAAACTCTGACAGTTTCCAGTATTTATGAGAAGCAACTTAAAGTAAAGTAAAAAAAATTCTCTTCTAAAG
>NW_006800063.1:1564265-1781272 GCF_000485575.1 Poecilia formosa | reverse complement strand
CAGATTTGTAGTCATGGCCCATGATGGCTTCATGATGGCTATTGTGGTCTGTTTGAAGTTAATTTTAGGAGCTATGTTTGGCATTTTATTTTGCTATGCTGGTTTACAGTCTGTATGTTGTCAAAGGCCCATCTGGGGATGAGCATTGCAAATTAGCTACGGCTATAAATATCATAGAGTTCAGTATTTGTTTAGACTTAACACGTATTCCTATGCAAAGAAATGAAAAAGGAAGGAAGTCCTTCCTGGGAAATGTCACTGTACGGTTCAGCAGTGGATCATGGCTAGTTTTCATATAATTTTATTGAAGTTAAATCATCATTTGAAAATTGCAGTTTGTATTTAATCTTTAGTGTGACAACAAAGCAAAAACAGATTTAAAAAAATATATAAACACTTTTTTTTTCTCAGCGTTGATGGTGTGGTGGTTTTATTGATCAGACAAAGGTTGAAATTTGTTTTTATTATTATTATTTCTAATTGATTTCTTGAGGCATTGTGTGTTGTTTGATTCCTTTGGAAATGACTAAATTAGCCTTCCTGGTTCATTACAGTAATCTGAATAAGTCATGTCTGTTATTCATACAGTTTGTTTTTTTTTACACAGATTTGGGTTAACCCGTGAATTCTGGCCACATCTTTTTACACGTTCAGCTTCTTCATGTGCTCAGCAAAGCTCCAACACACTGACAGCCAACACACCATTACTACCCAAATGTGCTACCTCTGATCCCGTGTGAGGGGACAGCTTGCTGCCAGAGAAGCCGGCGCTGTCATGGTCGACTGCCATCTTGAAAGAAGGGACTGTTTTGGAGGGATAATGCAGTCATGCCGCTTAGCGAACAGATAAAGAGAGCGAAGAACATTCCATTAAAGATAGCGATGATATCAAGCTGAGGCTCAGGGAAGACTATTCGAAACCCACCGCTACACCACAGAGTGCAAGGTGCATCTGTTACCATGGCACCCGGCTCAGGCAGCCCCTTTCATGTCTGTCAAGATGGGAGGGAGAAGGGATGGTGGTGGTTATGGGAACTAACAACATGTTCCTTTCGCCTGCAGATGGAGGGGAAGGAAATGGACATGCAAGTTCTGGGATGTGCGCGTTTGCATGCATGTCCCCGGGAGAGCCAGGCGGCCCAGGTTGAAGATGCCGTGCGCTGACAGAGGCTCGTCACACAACATGAATCATTCAGTCACCATGGCAGAGCTGGAAATGTCACGTCTCATCAGCGTTCCTCACGCCCGGGTGCCCTCGACATCCCAGGCAGAGGTGGGGTTTAAAGGGAGGACTCGATTAAAGAGAGAAAGCGGAGCTTTTTTTTTGTTAAAGCAAACAGACATTTATTGCATTGGGAAGCAGTGTTGTACATTATCCCCACAAAAAAAAAAAAGAAAAAAATCTTTTCGCAGAACTGTAGCACTTAATGAGATCATAGTCTGTTGTGCAACTGTTTGAGCTCGCCTTTGTCTCAGCAGGACAAAGTGTGCATCTCAGATTCTCCGTGGGATTATCCTGTCATCGTCCTGCGCCTCTTCCACGTCCGATCGCCCTCCAAAGAGTGGGTTGCTACTTTTCTCACAGTGGAAAAAAATGCCGACTTCGCCTTTCCTTGGCAGCCAGATAGGCAATACAATAACAAACAGGAGAAACTGTACAAGCAACATGTCCAAAAAGTTAAGCCGGGCTACCTGCTACTGTCTTTAACTCTCTGATACAAAACTATATTTTCATGTTTTTGCTACAGATTTCAAAGTTGTTTTTTTTTTTTTGTTTTTCCTTCCTTTTTTTTTTTTAAACAAAAAGCAACATCAAATACATCATTCCTTATTGTAAACCACAATCAACACTAACAGTAAATAGTACGTTATCATAATCTTTATTACAAGATATTAGGCCACTGTACAAATCAGTGAGAGTCGTACAGTACAACGAAGAATTAAGACTGTTTCTTGAGGTCTTTGTCATTCAAAGCTGTATACGAGGTGCTTCAAGATTACACAAGAGTTTCAGAACTGCTGCCATGCATGCATGAATTCATATTCGCCATGCATGAGTTGGTACTTTTAAGTGTTTTTTTTTTCTTTTTTTTTTCTTTTTTTTTTTACCAAAAAGAGCCCTAAAAAAATGGCAACCGAAGGGAAACGACTGAAATCAATGCGTAAATGTATTAAGCACAAAAAAAAAAAAACCACCTACAACAACAAAAAAAAAAAATGGTATTCAGTAAACCCATGAGATTTGGCACACAATAATGCACAATGCAATATAAATAGTTGTTTTTTTTTATCAATAGGGTGTTTACAGTCAAGTTACAGTATCAATCGATCCAGGTGAAAGCCTGGGTAAGCTTACAAACAGGTGGGAAGTTCACTGTTTAGAAATGACTCGTTATAGCTGCAAAGTATGGTAACAAAAACACTCAGGCAACATCGAGAATCCATAAGTGAAAAACAACATCACTCTCATTTGCTCAGTTTTTCTCAACATACAAAAAAAAACAACAACAACAAAAGAACGAAACCCTCCCTCGGGCTTTACGTCACTTCAAAAAGACATATTCCCCAGGGTTTCCAGAATAAATTAAAGTCGTCGACACGGAACAAAACCAGCTCACCAGTTCTCACTTTGTGCAAGAAAATATGGGCTACCCTTTCCATATTTACAAAACTCTGGTATTCGCTTGCCCTCAGTCAAAAAAAAAAAAAAAAACGAAGAGCAGAAAGGTTTGATTGATAAGATATAGGAGAAGTGTGTGCTTTAGTTTATTATAATAGATCTACCTCTGTATCCTGTCCCTGATTTCTGCATTTCGACAGCATCGCCTCCATCCTTCACCTCGCTCCCCACCGCTTGCCTCCTCCCCCAGTCTCCTCTCCTGTGACTGGATTTATGGCGAAACCCTGTAATCAAGGGTGCGTTTGTGTAAAATGTGTTATGGGGGGTCCACCTGGAGGCCTCCACTTTTTTTTTTCTCCTTTTTCTTTTTTTTGCTGCCGCCTCCCACTCCTGGCCAGCGCTTGTGCATCCATCCATCCGGCTGGTCATGACAGACTGGGAAGAGGAGGAGGGCGTGGAAGTGCTTGCTTGCTGCCACATGAGAGAAAGTGCTTATATACAGTGTCTTTGGATTAGGACTGGTAAATATCGCCATAGAAAAACAAAAACAAAAACTGGATTGTCTTTCGGTGGGTTCGGATGCCTTAAGCCTCTCCTGAAGTCTTCTCTGTTCCGTTTTTCAGCGCTTCGTCGCCATTCTCATCCTCGATCACAACTGTGGATGACAGGGGAGGGAAAGTTAATGAGGATGAGGAGGATGGTGGGGTTTGGGGTGGTGGCAGGGGGGTCGTCGTGGTGTGGCGTCTTGAAAAATTCACCATCAACTAACAAGAGAGCATGAAAAGCCCAGCGCTGTGTGAGGAAGACGTGACATGTGCATGCATGTGAGAGTAACCTAGTGCACAGCAGCGCTCAAACAACTGCGTCTGATGCACTCCTGCACATGTGCATGCGTGAGTGTCTCCACTGCAGACCTACAGGTGTACTTCCTCCCTGACTGCCATGTTTTTGCTTGTAACTGCATGCATTTATGTGCAACCTCCTTTTTATGCATTGTAATTAAAAGAATTTGTTAATTAAAAAGGGTCATACAAAAGATAATAATAATAATAATCAGGAAAGACTCAGCTTATAGAAAACTCAACCATGCCAACCTTTCATCAAGGGGAGAGGTTGCGTTAAGATCAACTCTGTTGAGCAACATTGAAGTGGCAACGCAGTGCGCATCCAACTTGTGTTGCAATGCGAATTATTTAACAATCTACGCAACACACATGCATGCAAACAGTAGATTTGTGCACCCAGCTGAATCGATGTGGTAAAAAAAATAAATAAAACATCAAAACAAAACAACAACAACAACAACGAAAAACCTGGTCGTTGCATCCTCAACCATGGCTGCAAAACATCAGCCAAAAGTGCGCATTCACCACATCCCCACGTAAGCCAATGGAGATAGGGAGAAAACTGGCAGGGGGTAGAAGATGGGGGGGGGGGGAGAAAAAAAAAACCGTCTTAATTATATAATTACCTCGTTTGCTTCTGCCAATTTGTCCGAGTTTCGGCGGACGCTTGTTCTGTGAGCCGTTGAAGAAGTTGTTGGTGTCTTGAAGGCGACAGGTGAAGGAAAGGTGTTCCTCGTCGCCCTCATTTCCATAATGACTCATTTTCTCTTCGTTGAAAGGCAGCACTTCCGACATCTCCAAAAGGCGTCTTATTTACCAAGGCGCGACGGATGAAATAGGCAATATATGCGGTAGCCAAGCTTAAGCCCGGTGTGTCGGTAACAAACAGAGTAGAGAGGGGAGGGGGGAAAAAACAACAACTACAACAGAGGGAAAGAAACAACGCGATCCGCTGGCACGACCTAGCCCTTTCTGTTTACCCCGAGGACACGTGTCTAGCTCCGCTGGTACGCACCAGAAAGAAGAGAAGATAAAGCAGGGAATGAAAAAAATCTCGTCAGTTTCCCCAGTCGTGGAGCTTCGGCAACATTATTTTAAAAATCCAGATGTTTTGTTTTTCGTTTGTATGTTTTGTTTCCTTCTCTCTTGTTCTCTGTCTCTCTTTGCGCGTATATGGATGTGGAAATGGAGGCGCGCGTATGTATGTATGTATGTATATTTAAAAAAAAAGAGCCGTGAAGAAGCGCCCGCTGAACCCGTCGCACGGAAAATCTGAGGAAGAAATGCAAATCGAGGAGCGATGCAAAACACCGATCCCGGGGAGACCTGACGAGGGAGCTGTGTACAGGGAGGGGGCGGGGGGGTTGTGGTGCAACCCAGAAGGGTCCAGCTGGAGACAACCAGAAAGCTCCTTCTCTGCTAAAAGAAATCAAACTATCGACTATTCTGAACAAGGACGTCAACAAATTCTGTACCAAACGAGACGAATCTATATGTTTGTTTGTTTGTTTGTTTACTGCAGTAGCACGAGTCTGAAAGACATCAAATTGTTAGATCTCCGTAATTTCACGAATTTATGCGCATTTTTATTATTATTATTTATTTATTTTTTTATTTGTATCTTTTGCCGTGATTTCTTTTCGAGGAGGACGTTTGTTCATCGCCAGAGGATGGCGGTATTTTCATAAGCTGGGGATGTGACATTTGGCCCCTTGTTGCACTCTCAGCTGTAACGATATATATATTCCAAATTTATTTCCCTCCATTGTTTGATATGGACAAATTGTCAGAAATGAGCAATCCAAAGAGAATAGCTTACAGTAGTATATATTTTTTAAAACTCGTTCACACTTTATGACAGAAAAAAAGGCCCACAAACTTTGATGTCTTTTAAGAGAGCCTTATTAAATTATTTAATTCAATATTTAATTTGCATGCTGTAAATATAAGATGACTTTTCTCCTTTGTCAAGCTAATGCCCAGATTTTAAATGTTTCACCACTGCTCCAAAGTCTGCATTCACAGGATCTTTTATTCCCAGAGTTTATTTATCCAACCATAAGAAATAAGGATATTATTTGTTGTGCATAAGGAATTTTAATGCCGAATAATTCACAAAGTGGAACAGAACAGAGAGAGTCAGTCCCCACTCAGCCCTGGGCTTCAATTGGGGGATGAAACCAAGTGAAGAATCAGACACACAGCTCTGGATTTGTGCTAAACTGCACCCTCTCTGGGGTTCTTATCCTGTTTGTATATCAATATTTTTCATGATCACGTGTGCCCAAACCTGTCTTGGGTGCAGCAGTTGCGGATATGTGTGAGTCGTGGCAGCTTGTGTGCGAGCAAAAATAAAAACCCCGAGTCCAGATGAAGCTATCAAAAAATTATCAAATCTGGGTACAGAGTTTCCGCTGAGAGTACGAACAGTTTCACCTCCCCCCAAGGAGATAATGATCAATTATGCTCTCGGTTACTAAACATTTATTAGTTGTACTATTACAGTGAGTGCTCCAATAAAAGTTGGCCCGAAGGATTCTGCCACCTGAGCTGTGGATCTCTGCAGCTCCTCCAGCTTTAAGGATTGCTTATCGTCTTGTTCTCTGAATAATGCTCTTCTTGTCTGGTCAGTGAGCTTACAATTCAGCAACATCCCGAAGACGACTGGTTGCACTTGATTTAATTAGAGGTATTAGAGGAAACAGGTTTGAATCCATGACGCATGCATCAGATTTTTTTTAATGTAAAAAATGTTGGCAGCTATTTATAATTTTCCTTCCATTTTACAATCATGTGCTAAGCCCTAATCATGAAAAAGATGTATGACAAAAAATGCTGGGTTTTATGTAGGCCCATAAAATATGCTGGACGTCAAGCAAAGAGCATGGCAGCTTTTTGGAAAATGAAGCACATTCTTAGGCAGAAATCACTGTATGATTGCGCATAGATTTGGAGCAGCACATACATAAATAAACGGTTCATAAGGTCAGATATCAGGAGCAAACAAGTTTTTTTTTCTTTTTTAATACTTTCAAAATCTAACATGTTGGTGGAGGAATTTCAGCAAATTTAGTGACACTGAAAAATGTTTTCCTGAGAGCAAAGACATTTTTCGGACTGATAACCCGAGCTGAGCTTGGCTGCGTTGTTCTTTTAACAGGATTTAAGTTTAAAGTATTGACTTTAAATCTGTGTCTGACTGGGCTAAACTGACTATATGCCTTTCAGATTCATCAGATATTTGTATTAGCTTAGTTTTGTTTCGCAAAGCTCCTGATTCACACGTTTGATGTGAATCAGTGTTATATAATTAACCCGACTTGCATCGGATGTTGTCATTTATGCACCCGTGCATATTTTAAAACCAGTCCAATAATGTATGGAGCGATAAAGATGCTCAC
Organism: Poecilia formosa; assembly: GCF_000485575.1. Taxonomy (NCBI): domain Eukaryota; kingdom Metazoa; phylum Chordata; class Actinopteri; order Cyprinodontiformes; family Poeciliidae; genus Poecilia; species Poecilia formosa. Next base: position 1,774,406 of record NW_006800063.1, on the reverse strand, counting down.
AGTAAGGAAAGCTTATGATCTGAGCTCTGTTTTAGAAAACACAAAGCAGGGACAAAAATGACGAGTTCATGCCCAGAAACATATGGAGTGAATTAATAAAAAAAAACAACAAAAAAAAAACCCACACATATATGAATTTGATTCAGGCTAGCAGGGACCACCCACCGGGAGGAGACCCAGAGAAAGACCCAGGTCACGTCGTTTCTGGGACGCTCTGGGAACGCCTTGGGATTCTCCTGGAGGAATCGGCCAGAGTGGCAGAAGAGAGAATGATTCAGCTTCAATGCTGTGCAATAATCATCTAGGTTTAAATGCCAAAAGTAGATTTGAGCTACACATTTGTGAGTGAATGTGACATGGATACAGTTATTTAGCACTAGTTCTATTAAAAAAACAATAGAGTGTTTAATAGTAAAACATTTATAGGTGATGTTAGCAGTTTAATGGTGGTGCACGGCCTTGTTTTATAGATATTGTAGCTGTAAAACTATGATCAGTATGAAATATTAATGACATGTATAAATGTTTAGGCTTAATGCACTTTATATGTAGGATTAGTTAAATAGTTGTGTAATTTAATTAGCATTCCTTTTCAAGGACAGATTGATTCAACTTCATTGATATACATTTTTATTTTATGTATTTGATTTCATTTATATTTTATAGCCTCAGCTATAATACTTCACTGATATGGTTTGTTGTCACATTGCTATGACATTGCAAAAAATCTTATTTTTTTTTAATTAATATTTATTTGTCTCCCAAATAAAGTTGTGATTCATTCACCCATCCATAGGTTCATTCATTAATAGATGCATTGTTTCGCTGTGTTCCCTTCTTTGTGCATTATGAAAAAAAAAACAAAAAAAAAAACACACACATTATCATGACGGCATCCCATATTACTTATTTTGCTGAAATAATCCACTTTAAAAGATTTATATGCCAACACATCAGGTACAAAACGTCCAGACCAAGATGAAACTGGTAGGATTAAAATTTACACACTTACTGAACTTTTTTTTTTTTTTAAGTAGGTCTCCACCTGCTGGCAGCGCTAACATCTGCAGAAGGAACAAGATGAAAGGAGGCCTCCCCAGATTCTTTGAGTCGATAAAGGACGCAAATCGTCTTTTCTCAGAAGAACCAAACCCAATATAATTACACAGACAATGGCAGGACAGACGATACATGAGCCTGCAGCCGAGCTGACTTTCCACACGTTGTCTATTCATAAAAAAGGAGCAATTATGGCACACCTACTCCCTTTAGACTTAAAATAGATTCATAACAACAAGACGGTCTGGAAAGCAGGTCTGCAGGTTTATATAATGCTTCCGTGTTGTCAACTCAACTGGGTGATAGTTTATAGGCTCCAAATAACCCTAAATTCATCTGCTATTGCGACTTCAGAGGAAATAAAAGGTGAATTTCTCTACAAACATCTGTGAACATTAGTTTTTGTTTGTCACAGATTCTCAGTTGGATTTTGGACTTCCAGTCTCAAGCTTTCTGTGTCAACTGGCAAGTTTCCTTCCAGACTGGTGTGCTTACCTCCATCCATCGCCCATCCAGCTCTCACCAGATTCCCCGTCTCTGCAGAAAAACATCCATACAACATAAAACTGTTGCTGAGACGTTTCCCCCTGTGGATGCTGCGTTTAGGATCGTGCTCAGTGTTGGTTTTGTGTCATATTTTTGGCCACATTTCACCAAAACATTGTCCTCCAGTTAGTAACTGTATACCTACAAAATGTTTGTGTGTGTGTGTGTGTGTGTGTGTGTGTGTGTGTGTGTGTGTGTGTGTGTGTGTGCGTGCGTGCGTGCGTGCGTGCGTGCGTGCGTGCGTGCGTGTGTGTGAGTGGCTTTCTGTCAGCAATTACTTTCTTCTTCCAACTCCTCTATTAACGCTTTTTTTTTTTTTTTTTTTTTTTTTTTTGCACAAAGATGCAACTGTGAATTTGGCACCAAATAATCTCTTTGCTTGGCTACCGGAGTTTACAGAAAAAATATTAAAAAAACTATAAATGTGCTTATGATGTATTAAAATGTTTCTGGTGCAGGTAAAAAAATAAATAAACAAATAATTAAAAACCGGAAAAAATAGATATACAAATAATAATATATTGCTAAGTTTATATAACTTGGCATATGCAAAACTTGTCTTTATAGTTTTCCTGTTTTCTGTTGGTTTTCAGGATACCGCTCTATTCCCTACCTTATATCTATAGAAGTTTTTATTTTTTCTTCCACTTGATAATTATTTACCGCTTTGCATTGGTCTATAAAATAAATCCCAATAGGAAACACTGAAGCAACGTGGCAAAATGTAAAAAAGCTTACCTCACACCCTAAGAAGTGACTGAGAAATATCACACTCTTATCCAAGCGATGGTATTTATTGTCATAAATCTGCAATTTCTTACAGGTTGTGAACCACAGTAGGAGGCATGTAAACAGCCCAGCAGGGGATCCAGTAATGATTTTAGTTGACACAGACTTTTACTAAAGCTTTAATAGTTTAGAGCAGAGGATGCATGTCTTTTTACACTGATAACAATGACAGGATGACACTCGGAGCTTCATCTGTATCCGAAACAGCGCAGGTGTGGCCCGTAGATGGTTTGATCTATCCAGCGGCGGAACCTGGACACAGCGGTGTACACGCCTGGAAACTGAGCGTCGCCGCAGCCGTTGCCCCATGAAACCATGCCGTACACCCGGCCCCTGCACACCAGCGGCCCGCCCGAGTCTCCCTGCAAAGACAAGACCACACCCTCTATCAGTTACCGAGCCACAATGTCCCCTTGGTGATTACACCTTCAGATTTCACATGAAGCTGAGCCTGTGGGAAAACGTTTGAGCAGGGGCTTGCTAATCTTTTGGCTTGAATGTCTCAGGGATTTAAGGTCACTTTTATTGTATTGTCTTCAAGCATACTAATATAATGTTACATAATTTGAGGTGTCATTCATTTTGTAGAACAAATGACGTCCAGTGAAAAAGCCTCACTTCGCAGATATGAAATATTGCATTTCAGAAATGGTAGCTTTTAGTAATCGTCTCTAAATTTCAAAGATTGTTTCAAAAACATCTCAAAATATTCTGGAAAAATATTTAAACTTGTGTTTGTATATTTTTCCCCCTCTTCAAACTGTTTTTCAGTGTTTCAGTGAAACATTGCATTCACCAATGCAATGTTTGTGATTAAATAGTAAACAGAAAAAAACCCACTTTGTAGAAGCGTAAGCAGAAATTTTTATATTTTTATTTGTCATCTTGGAACTGTAAACTTCAAAGTACTTTACTAGGATTTAATAGGATTGATGAACTCAAATCAGAGTGTAACTTTGATAGTGGGAAGAAAATGATCCATGGTTTCACATCAAATTCAACTGTGAATTGCAATCATTCGCTTTCCTCTAAAACCTCTAGATGAATTACAACAAAAACAGTTGCCTTTTAGAAGTCCTTCAATTCAAGGATATCGTCCTCTGCATTTTTTTTTCTTTTTTCAGAATAAATAAATTTTATTCCATGAAGGTGTCAGAGATTTTGATAGAGAAGATTAGCAAAGAAGCAAAGAAGCAATCAGGACTCTCAACGGCTACCGGTTGTGCACAAATCCAGCCATTTCGGAACAATGGCAAGAACAAAATAAACGTGGAAAGTTAGCCATAAAAAGTCAAATTTACAGTTTATTTTGAGGCATATAGAGGAAACATGCACAAGAAGATACTCTCATCAGATGGGACCAAACTAAACTGTCTGGCATGAATGCAAAACACTGTGTGACAGAAAACTAATGCTGTACTTCACTGTGAACACCACCCACGTGATGAAACATGGTGGTGGACGTAGCATGCTGTGGGCAGGCTTCTTCTCTGCAGAGACAGGTAAGTTGCATAGAGTTGATGGAATGCTACATATTGCTAAACATCGAACATTCCTGGTCAAGTCAAACCACAGTTGTATTAAATTGGCAAAGTCAAAGTAAAGACCAAAATTATATTGGGAATCTGCAACAAAAAAAAAAAAAATTCAGATTTTTATGAGTAAAAAATACACAATGTTTCCCTTTCACCCCACAAATGTAGATTTTGGTTTATATTGATCAGTCATGAAAAATCACATTGAAGTTTAACATACAATGAAGTTTGTCGTTGTAGGATGACAAATGTGAAAATGATTGAGGGGTGTGAATACTTTCATTGCCGTTTTATCGCGCAACTGCTTGAAAAGTCTCCCAGTACAGAGTTAGATGTATCAGTTTTAGAAGTAGGTTTCTCTTCACAAAGGCAAATGACTACTGGTACATCGCATATTGAATTTCAGGTAATTTTCTTCTCACATTAAAGGCTAAGAAAGAAAGGAGACACATGAATAAGCACAATGAATGCACCATAACATCCACCAGCATTTAAGTGTGCTGTTGTTTTGCTGCCATCCACCAGATTAGCTCTTTTTTTTTTTTAAATCACAGTTAAACTTTGACCTTTGAGACTTCCCATTTCATCTGCAACTACAGTCTGGCATGTCAGCCTAACAATTCATTATGTACTGACATAACAAGCTGTGTCCTCTTACTGACAAAGGGATGGACTTCCCCAAAACTGTGTTACCGATATACTCCGATGTGAGATGAGAATCAGATCAGCTTGTGCTACCTGATATACATTATGGCATTACTGGGCGATGGAAAATGTATTGTCTGAGAAATAAATTAACGTGTTTTCAAGGACAAGACACTCCCGCTTGTCCAAACAGGTTGAGCCGTGTGCCACCCTACGGCCCCCGGGTTAACCTTGCACGCGTCCTTTCCTCCGGACGGGTAGCCGGCGCAGATCATGTTCGCCGTGATGTTGCCGTTGAAGGAGTCGCTGCCGTTGCATCTCGCGGCTGAAACAATGGGCACTGTGACCGTCCTGAGCTTAACAGGGACCTGTCCTCCACCACTCACCCTGACGTGGCCCCATCCAGACACCTGACACAGGTGGCCTTCGACCACGCCTGTGCCCTGTCTGGGGAGAGGCGCCAGTGACACAAACTTGTTCAGGACCATAGGGGCACGCAACTGAGAGTAAAAGAAAAGGAAAAGGAGGTTGTAAAATGTTCACACACACACACACACACACACACAGTTTTGAAAAGATGAATCTCTGCAGTACCTTGATGAGCATGATATCAGCGTTGTTGGTGCTGCTGTTGTATGAGGGATGAACGACCAGCTTGTGGGGTTTAGCGTACTGCTCAGTACCCTCGAAGATATTTACTTTGTAGTCGCCTGCCACTATCATCATCTGATCTGCCCTAAAACACACACATGCAAGCATTGCACGGAACGTCACTTTTAAACATTATCATTTTCATGCATTTTTTTTTTCCACCTTCAAGATGTGTGTTTGTGCAATGATGGGAGTGCAACACAATATATTACTACTCTGAAAAGGAAAATGTGATTTAAAAGAAAATCTTTCAGAAGGATGCAGCACTCTTGAAACATCAATTGAGAAAGAAGGTTATTTGGTCACAACTCTAGTTCCCCCACGTTTCACTCAAGTATGCTCGTTTGAAGTGGAAATAAACTGCAACAGGATGTAAAATATACAAAACAAAAATGTATTCCACAGTTTGTTAAATCTTCTTCCAGGGCAGATGAGGGCTGAGTTGTATTCAACAATAAGCAAACTAGGAAAAATGTGCAGCGCTGTCTTCCCTATTGACGTGTCTGCATTACTATTTTGACTATTCACTAAGCCGAAATATGGACTTCTTAAAGGAAGCCGTTCTCCTTTGGTGTTACCTAATTCTAATTCCTGAGCCACAACAGGAGAGCAGGAGAGTCCAGAACTAAAAGGTTTGGTTGCTGCTACACAAAAAGTTGATTGTGAACAGATTGTCAACTGACTCCATGAAATCAGGGCTCACAGCTGTGATGATTATTTTTCAAAGTCAGAAATTTTTATCTGCAGATGTTGATTTATTAAAATCGCTTTAGTAGATTAAAAATGAGTAAGTGTGGTGAAAAACAAAACCCATTTCATTCGGTTGCTTTATAATTCTGCACCATCTGAGCTGTCCAGTACTTGTACACACATAGGTATTCTCATAACAAAAACTCAAAAACTCACTTCTACTTTCCTAAGAATTTACACTTGCTAACATTTTGGATTGACTTTCAGCAGTGTAGTTGTACAAAGCAATATATTCAGGAGAACAGCCTATTGAATAATTGTGCGCAGAGTTTATTTCTGTACTTGTTTGAATAAGTAAATGGCATACGGGAAAAATGTGTCAGCAGTGTAGAAATTTACCAGCTCAGGGTGTGGAAAAGGATTGACTGCGACTGCAGCTGGATGGATCGGGAACAATGGCTTACTGTGATCTGGCAGGACTGGGGCAGTGCTACGGAGATATGGATGATTTCCAGGAACTAGACAAGATGACACTTCACTGTCACTCTGTGTTTGACACACACACACGCGTGCGGACACGTACACACACAAGAATGATGCTGCACCAAGGTCAGCTGACTCAACTGTATCTGTTTGTGTCCAGTTTGACCTCCAATGCACAGGTTTGCTGTGACATTACCTGTTTATACCAGAAAGGGCTTTTTTTTTTGTTTCCAAAAATATGCGCCTACCATACTGAGTGACACAATAAACTGACTAAAATTTACATAATTAAATGGTGTAAGCAATTGGATGCAGTGGGTTACATTTAGGGGTTTTGCAGTAAAGGGGGCTTACATGAAAGATGCACAGTACATTTTTTTCTATCACATGAAATCCCAACACAATATGTCAAAGTTAGGAAAGTGAATGTAAAAAAAAATGCTATTGCTTCTTAGACATTATAAATTATGTTACGGAGTAGTTTTTATTCGGAACGCACAATATATCCGCATTAACATCGGTATCGACAGATACAAGTCAATTTTTTCTGCACAGTAAAACTGGGGCGATATTAATAACTGATGTTTATTTCCGCCTTTCTTGCCATTTGTGCGTGTGCTTCAGGTGGGGCAGGGAAGAACATGTGACAGTGACAGCGATGCGACACAGGATTTGTGGGTGTTCGACTGAGGCAGAGAAGCAATGTCAGCGGCGAGGACATTTTTCACAGTGTCGAAAGGACTGGGGAGAATATATATTACATGAATCGTGTAGCGGTATCCTTCAAGCTCATAGTTACAGATGATTACAGCTGTTGGACACTCTTACCCGATGTTACAGTGCGCTGCAGTCAGAACCCAGTACCTGTGAACTAGCGATCCCCCACAAAAGTGTTGGCGGCTTGATCTCTGAAGAGACACCATGTATTTGATGGAGTTCGGTGCAGCGACGTGGCCGCCGATTATGCGGCTCTGCATAAGCGCTCGGCCTGCACGGAGAAACAAACAGGATGCAATCTATACACATGTTTACGTTTAGATTTACTGTCAATTGTCCATCATTGCTGTCGGATATGAATTGATGGACAATCAAATATTCTCCTGGTAAACTGGATTAGCAGTGAAGCATTGGGATAGTTTATCCTAAAAAAAAAAAAAAAAAACAGCAAGCAACCAAAGCTGCATTTGTAGGAAAGCTATGACAGCTGGTCAAAGTCCACGTGTAAAACAGAACGCCCTCGGTGAGTAGAAAGACTGTAGAGTTTTGCTCGTTATCCCACTTCCTCCAAGTTAATTTACCCATTTGGAAAATTGCTACATTTCTGCCATATGGGGGGCCTCGGTGCAATAAAGGTAATGGAACGCAGCGTCACTACTTCACTCTGGCTGCAGAAACATTACAGCAGGGACTCTCCTGCCAGCATTATGTAACTACTGAACCGTGGAGCTCTGACCTCAGGCTGCACAATCAGAGACGGAGGAGAAGTGGGCATCATTTCCTGCGACTCCTCAACATGAGGGGGAAAGAATGCAGACTCTCTCAAAATCATTCATATCCATTTCCACTTATGATTGATCGAGATCTTTCTTTGTTCAACACCATTCCAAAAATAATTAAATAATGTGACTCAGCAAACTTCTCAGTTTTTTTTCCCACCTTTTATCTTTTTTCTGACATATTTGCATCTTTAACGCTTAAACTAGATTCTAGTGATTCTAAATAGGATTTTGAACCCATTCTGAGGTATTTTAACACTTTCATGCATGAATTATGATCCTTTGTATCAGGATGTTTTTTTCCAATTTCTTTTTAAATTTTATTAAGGCATAAAAAAGGTAGAAAAATGTTGTAAAAAATGTTTTATTTTTTTATTTTTTTAGGTGGTCAATTGTAATTTTCTCCAAATACAAAGTTGTTATTTGAAAAATACATCAGTAGTATTGTTCTTTAGGGGTTATCTGATGTCAGTAGAAGGAGGGACCCAGTTGGTTGGCATGCTTTTCTGTCTGTTGGCCATATTGCATTTAACAAAAATAATTTCTTGCACTTGCAGCTGATGGCCAGTAGTTATAGTGTGTTCAATGATGCATTAGTGTCCACTTCAGTGGTCCTTGTGCATTTATAACATAAAAATCCACAGGAAGCACAAGAAAATGGCTTTTAGATAGCTGTCCACTGTAGTGACCACTATGCATAAAAGAGTTAAAATTTGTAACCATTATTAGAACTATTTTAGAAAACCATTTTGCTGCTCAAAAATCCCTTTTTTTTTTTTTTTTTTTTTTTTTTTCTTTTTTTTTTTGCATTGAACCAGTCATGGCTGCAGCATGTCCATTGAGAGAAAGAGAAAACTGTTGGTCTCTTTGCTGGACAGTTGTGTCACTCACAACAAATATTTAATTACTAAAACAATCTGTATATCATTTGCATTCCTGTAACTTTTATAATCTCATCCAAGTTGCACACTACACTTTAAAAAAGCTACCGAGAGCCTTGTAGGACTTTGTGTGTTAACTAAGGCCAGTGCACTACCGACTGAACAGTCAACTTTTCCTTAGGAAGATGCATTGAATGTCAACTTTTACCATGAAATAGAGTCTAAAACCAGACTCTTGGCTCACTCATGTGCTTAGCTTGTACTTTAATTTCACACAGCTGTAGCAGTTCAACTAAAAAGGGAGACAAAAAGGTCAATCGGGCTGCTGGTTCTGGTTTAGATTGCTGGATGTCCTGAGTGGTCCTTCTCTTTTTTTGCTTCAGAAAGGAATTGCATGTGCAGAAAAATAGTTGAGCTCACTGGAGGTGAGCCAACGTAAAACTAGATGATCATAGCAAAGTGTGTAATACAAAAGAATAAATTTTTCGTAACCCGATCTTCTCCCAAATTGATCAGATCTGGTACTGAATCGTCTCGGCATAGCTTCTTATTGGTTCGGTATTTTTTTCATCTCTCTTAATATTCAGCTTTGCCTCAGGAGGAGCCAGCAGGTGAAGTGAGGCATGAGTCGTTGTCTGATGCTGATCAGCCAATCAAACGTGATTTTGGTTGAAATTATATTATTACTATTATTATTATTATTATTATTATTACTAAGACACATGAAGAGAGATAGAAAATAAACAGACTAACCTTGAAGATAAAACTTACTCCACTCTTGTGCTAGTTTACATTTAATTAGCTAGCCGTGTAGGCATTTGACTAAATTAATGTTCAGGCTGACGTCAGAGTTTAACCTAAAAAACATTATTTATCATGGATTTTCTTAAAACACGTTTCTAAATTATTCAAATGAGAAATTCTACGTCGCTTTACGTAGTTAACTCTTCACTAAGGAAAAGATAAGGATTGATTTATGTTGAATCTTGGGTGGATCATAAAATTAAAGCGTGTCAAATTGAATTTTGTCTTTGTTGATTCTGCAGTGTTTGGGCTCACCAGGGCCTTACGTGGATCTTTGTGTTCTCTCAAAAGTCCAAAGGAGCCCCGAAAGTAAAAGCAAAGTCCAGTTTTTAACCTTATGAGGCTGGATTGGGGAACTAGTGGGGCTCCTTCTCTTTCTCAAAGCATCTTTTTTTGTTTTTCTTGCAGTAGCGTATTGCATTGTGCGAGCACAAAATGTCTGCAGAAAAATGACTCACTATCTGAAAGTTAAGAAGGAAGGCAGCAGTCTGTTGGTCTGACATGTTCAAAGTTTGCACTCTGGCTGAACAAGACATCAGCAACTATATTTCAAATTCAATTTACAAATTAGTTAATTTATCCCGAAAGGAACTTTAAATAAAGTATACCAATTTATTTATTCAATTCAATGATTTTTTTATTTTTTTATTTTTTTACTATGCAACAATAAAGGAGATACATTAAACTATTACATTTTAGGCATTTATCCCAAAAAATGTACTCACTGTTGACCGCGGTTAGCGCCAGGAGCAGACAGGCTAAACACATGAGCAGGTTCATCATATAGCAAACAGGGATGTTTCTTTAGACGATATGACTGGATCACTGCAGACAAGCAGCCTTCTCTCTGTCAGCCCAGGCTGTTCATTCCTTCTTCTCTGGTACCAGTGGAAGTGATTCTAATCAAACTGTATCCTTCAGTTTCCCTATTAAAAAAAAAAAGTTTTTAATTTCACTGGTTTTCATGAAGCTGCAAAGTCACTCTGGGATGGGCTGAGAGGAGAAAAAGAGAAGAAGGAGCAACAAAAGTTCACATTCAGAAAGTCTTTATTATCAGAAATGCCTGTCCTCTGACCCTCCTGACTTGTTGAAAGGCCCGACGTTGTTGCCATAGCAACAAAGATGGCACTGTGCCCGGGTGGGTTCATCTATACTGTATCAGCACGCTCTGTTTCAACATCCAGGATTATCCCTGCTGAAGTATCTGTGTGAGTGTGTGTGTGCGTGTCTGTGTGGGTGTGAGAGTATGTGTTCATGTATTTGATACAGTGTAAGGACCATTTTTCCAACAAATGCTACGTTGTGAGGACCGACTGGTCCTTATGGGGCCCAAAGCTCATTGAGAATAGGTGCTGTTTTTGGGTTAGGACTAAGGTTTAGGACAAAGGTTGTGAACTGAGTATGGGTTAGATGTAGGGTTAGGATCAGGATTTGGCTGTAGAAATTAATGAAAAATGGATGGAAGTCAATGCAAAGTCTCTAGAAAGATGTACTGTGTGTGTGAGTATATATGTGTGTGTATTTCTGTGTGGTTTTGTTGTGTAATCGTGGGGATATTCACACAGAGGGATTCTGCACCCAAGTGTCTCTTTCTGACTCATCGGCCATTGCTGAATCTGTGTCAGCAACGATAAGAAGCCCTTATCAACCTACGACGACAATGATGATGATGATGATGATGATGATGATGATGATGATGATGATGACTGTGATTATGATCAGCCATCTGGCAAGTCAATATCAGCCACAGTGGGAGGGCTGGGAGGGAAGTGTTGGTGTGTGTGTTGTTGGGGAAGGGGGGAGGGGTAAGAGGAGGCGGTCACCTGACCTCCTCTTGTCCCACATGTGGAGCCATCTGACTAATTGATGTTTTACCCAGAGAAAGGGAGAAACGGCTTTGTGTGTTGTGACCTTCCATGGCCAGGTGTTTCCCAAGTCCGAGCTGCAAATGAACACAGCACCAGATTGACCATTTTCCTCCAGACAGCAAGAAAATGGTGAAAAAGACTTTCCAAAATTTTCTTTCTAAGTTTTTTTTTTCTTCTTTTGTACATCATTAATTTATTATTTTATGAACAGCATATTTTTAAGCTTCATTTATTTCAACTGAGCCCTGAGCAGACCACTGTGGAACACGGTGGTGGTAGCATCATGCTGTGTGAGGACGCTTTTCTTTAGCAGGAGATGGACTTACATGGAATGGTTCAGACGAAACCATAGTTATGTTCTGAAACTGCCCAAGAAAATCCAATTATGCTTCTGTAGTTGTCTTGTTAATGGACCTCTGCAGCTTCTCCAGAGATATCATGGCTATTTCTTTGATTATCACTCTTCCGGACATTCCTGTCAGTTCAGGTGGAAATGCACAACACACGTTTTCATGCTGTTATTCATAAAAGACTTTTTTTTTTTTTAACCGTGCATCACCCTTCTTTCGCTCTAGTTTGTGTTGTTCTGTGGGGAAAGGTTTGATTCTCTTGTCTTTTCTATTTTTCAACTCCAACATTCATTTCCCAAAACATTCCCTGTCTCACAAACACGCCAGACACAAAGGCGCACACTGTTTTTGTCACAGCGACGCTTCACCCGAGGGAAAGCTCAGCATGCTATCACCTTCCAAGCTCACAGGTGGAGCGACACCTCGGGGAGTGCTGATTGTATGTAGGCTAGGAGTTGCAAACACCCATGTGGCTGCAAACTCTGTGAGGAAATAAATGAGCGGAGTCTGGGGCAAACATGGCTGTGAGGGGCAAAATGAAATAAGAAAGGAGTTACATTTCAGCTGAAGCACGGTCAGCAGCACCTTCGCACATGGTGGTTACTTTTGATCACGAGTCAATGTGAGATGTACAAAGAGGGTTAAGCAGATTTACTCTCTGACCAGCTTTACAGGAATACTAGAGGGGGACAAAAAGAGAAAACTTTTCCTTGTTCAAAGAAAGAATGACTGCCATCGTCTCCTGCCTCTTCTCAGGTGGACAGAACACGAGAGGGCTCTTTATAACATCGCTGGATATAAAAACAACATGTCGAACGAGTATAGGTTGTCATTTCACTGGCTTGTTGGGTTTCATGTCTGCAAAGATTCACTTTATCTGCAACGCCGAACAATAAGTTGATGCTGTGAGAACAAAGGCCCCCCCGAAGAAAAAGGTGTAATAAAAGAAGGATAAAGTGTTTTTTTTTTCTTCTTCTTCTAGTACTGGGTCAGATACTCTCCTTTCTGAATGTGACAGAGATGTTAATAATGGTGAGGGATAATGAGAGGGACAGGCTTATTTAGAGTATAAAAGAGTCCTGAGACTTCTCCGTCTCCTCGTGATGTGTGGGAATGTTTTAGTGTGTCTTGAAGCTGGTAACTTGGAGGATTTTGACAAAACTGTTGATAAGGTGAGAAAGCTTATGTGTTGCTACCACTAAGCAGTGAGAGTGTTAATCGCATCCCTGGCAGACTTAGATTTAAAAGGCTTTTCATTCGCTGCTCAAGAAGTTGTTTTTCATCCAGTCAAAAGAAACATGTTGATCATACTGAAAGATTACTGCAAACCTAAATCTGCCAGGGTGATGAATGACTCCTGAGCTCTTTTCTTCATGGTTATGTTATGTTATGTTATCATTTTATATATAGCATAGATTTACATTATGTTATTTTACCTAGTGTTACTTTACATTATGCAATGAAATGTAAGAAAATGTTTGATTATTTACATCACATTTTATTACTTTATGTTATGTTGCATTTTCTTTTGTTGTTAGAGTAACTGTCATGTTACATGTGTTGTGATATGTTGCATTGCATTATGTCATGTTATAATCTGTCAAATTTTGTTCTGATTGCATCTCCAAACTTCGGTGCAAGTGTTGATCCTGAAGTATTGTGCATTTCGTGTATTTGATAGTTATGATTTATTGCCGCTGTGTGAAAATGATCTTGCTTCTGAGATTTATTTTACCACTTGTCTTTCTGTTGTTCATTTAGCAATTCAAAATGGAATGAATTAATATTACTTGTTTGTTTTGTGTATACGAACAGTACGACGCTTGTGCCCTTTTCCATCAGCTTTCCGTGAGGATTTTTGTCTTAACTTGATTTTTATTGTCTGTATCTTTCTTTTTTTTTATGTAGCAGCTGATATGACGCAACTTGCTCCCTACTGTCTCCTCTTACTGCTCGCCCTGATTGTTGCTAGCCTGGCAGGTGAGAAATGATACGCATTGCTGTTTTGCCAGAATATTCACGTGGATCTGCTTGCAAATGCAACCTTTCGTAGAGGAGAACGAATGTTTTGTTTTTCTTTGTCTCTTTTAGTTGAGAATGATAACAGAATTGTTGGTGGCACAGTGGTAGAGCCTTACTCTATCAAATATCAAGCCTCTCTCCTGTACAGAGATTCCCTCTTCTGTGGAGGCACCCTGGTTCACCCGCAGTGGGTGGTGTCTGCTGCCCACTGCTGGAGGCCGTAAGTTACTGCAGCTGTCCTCCTTCACCAGTCACGCCAACACACATTAATATGTAACAGAAGTTAGTCCACATCGTGACGCTTAGAATGGATTATAATAGTTAGTCTTTTATGGCAGAAAGAAATAATATCACATAATTCTGATCTCATCGGGTGTCTTTACATAAACACGATGAAGTGTATTGTGTACTTTTTTTTTTTTAATAACCTCTGCAGGAATCAGCTGATGAAAGTGGTCCTGGGGGAGCATAACATCAAAGAGAAGGAAGGATATGAGCAAATATTTGACGTCTTGTTAATCATAAAACACTACCAGTTCAATTACTGGAACCTGGACAACGACATCATGCTTCTTAAGGTAAAACATCCGCTGTGACAAATGTTTGGATTTAGAAAATGCTGAGTCACTCAGAAATGGGTGGTTAGAGCCACTGGACTGAATGTCCCAGAGATGTGAAAGACAACAGAGAGAAGATGAAAACTTTAGCTGACCTTATACACAAATTTCAAATCTAATTGGTGTCCAAAAGTAGTATTTAAATGAAATATGCAACCATGTGTAAATACATAGCAGTATATTTCAATATGTCATTTATTAATATATATTTTTAATGTGAAGTCTAATTAATGTATATAAATATTTTTTAGCATTTTTTTTCTGTGCAATTATTGTTATTATTTTATGAGGATTTTTGGGAGGTAAAAAAAAAAGTGCAATAATAATAATAATAAATGCAACATTTGAAGTCTTTCTACAGATGAATATTTAAAAATATATGCAAGTTATGATTTGGATTGCAACACCAAGTGCAATAACCCCAACCCCCCAAAAAAGGCAAAATATGCAAAATCTAATAACTAATGACAAAAAAATGGCATCGACAGTGTAGTTTCATTGTCGCCTTTTTTCATTTTTTTAAATTCACTTGGACATTTTACAAAGCAGACTTACATGACACCAGTGAGGATTTGTTGCTGGAAAGCATCTTAAATGCATTGCAAACATTTTCAGGTGGCTAACCAACTGGTTTGTTCTTTTGTGGAAAGCTGGACCGTCCTGCTGTCATCAACGAAGTGGTCAGTCCAGTTATTTTGCCCCGCACGGGCACTTTGCAAAACTTTGCTCGGTGCACTGTTAGCGGATGGGGAGTCACCTCTGTCTATGGCCAGAGCCTGTCGCCTGAGCTGATGTCTGTAGACGTGGATTACTTCGCAGACTGTTGGTACTACTACTACTTCAGGATCACAAACAACATGATCTGCGCTGGGTCCACTGATGGAGGAAGAGATTCTTGTCAGGTGAGTCACTAAACCACTAAACCAAAGGTTGGAGATGGAGAGGAGGTGTTGCTTTGCTCTCGGTGTTTAACGATTACAAGGAGAGAAACAAAAAGTCAGAAATAAGTTCAGTTGATTAAACGGTTAGCACAAACAACCATTTTATTTCGAGCAGTGAAGCAAGCTTTAAGCATACTTAAGTTCTTTTCAAAATTGTTCCACCAATATTAATTTTTAAATACATTTCAAGGTGTTTGACAAATCCAGATATTTTATGAACCAGACCTAGTTCGGATTGTTTAACCAGTTTATCTGGAAAAAACATGTCTGAACGGGAAATGCAGGAATTGACGCTAAACCAAAGGGTGTGACAGCTGATGAGTTATTGTTTTGCTCTCAGTGTTTAACAATTCCCAGGAAAGAAACAGGAAGTGAGAACTAAATTCAGCTGATAAAATGGTTAGAACAATAGCCACTGTATTACTTCATTTTCTTTACCGGACAGAGCAGAGAAAGAGGTTTTAAGGACACCTAAGATCTGTTGCAAATTGTTCCTCCAATGTTAATTTTGTTTTACATTTCAAGGTGTTTGACAAATCCAAATATTTTATGAGCCAGACCTACTTCAGATTGTTTAAATAGTTTATCTGGAAAAAAACAAACAAACAAAAAAACATGTCTGAACGGAAAAATAGTTGTCACGCACGAAAGTTTGATTTTTAATTAAAACCTATTTCATCCCTTTAGATTTCTTGGATTTAGCTCTAAAAAATATTCCCTTCATTTGCTCCTGCCAGGGAGATTCAGGAGGACCGCTGGTCTGCAACGGCAGACTGGAAGGCATTGTGTCATGGGGCATCGGCTGTGCTTATGCTTTTTACCCCGGCGTCTACACTAATGTGAGAAACTACGTCTCGTGGATCGACTGGGTCATCCAGAACAGCTAACCATCCACCAGAAGACCCTCCTCAGATGAATCTTCAAATGGATGCTGAAGATCAAAAGGCTTTTCTGTCTTTTTGATAGTTTATCTTAATAAATTTGAATGAATCTGCCAAGGTGACCGAACTTACAGAGTGATATTTTTTACACTTTTTTAATCAATGACTGGAACTCAGATTATTCTTATTATAACAGATCAACACAGAGAGAAAGTTTGTTTTTGTTTTTTTAATAGATACACTTTCATTGTTTTTTTTTTTAGACCCTATTTCAAATAAGGTTGCAAATTCATGTCTGGGATTTTTTTTTTTACCCCTCTCAAACAATTCTTCTAATAAGTACAAAAAAAAAAGAAGCTAAAATAAAGATACATATTTTCTCAAACTGACTTGTCCTTTTCTGTTGTTTTGCTCACCTTGAGCTAAACATGAACACGTGAGTCTTTCAAAAACATATATCCTCTTTTACATTTTGTAATGAAGTCTTTAGATGAATATTTAAAAATGTATGCATGTTATGATTTGGACTGCAACACCAGGTGCAAATCTGGTGTTGCAGATTTGCACCTGCAAATCTGCAACACCAGATTTGCAGGTTTGCAAATCTATTTTGCAAAATATGCAAAATCTAAGACTTTTACATTTTGTAATGCAAAATGTAAAATAGGATACATATTTTTAATCTCGATCTTAATGTAAATATTTCTATTCATCCTTTTCTCTTCTATTTTTATTACTGCAGCAGGCATAATTTTAACAAAGATCCTGAGTATTTTTGGAAAGGTAAAAAANTTACTGCAGCAGGCATAATTTTAACAAAGATCCTGAGTATTTTTGGAAAGGTAAAAAAAAAAAAAAAAAGCAACAATGAGAATAATAATAGTGATATAAATTGCAACATTTGAATTCTTTCTACAGATGAATGCATACTTTAGGAAAATCTGCAAGCTATGAATTGGATTTCAATGCTAAGTGTAATAACGCAAAAAAGGAAAATATGCAAAATCTCAGGACCAATCAAATAAAAAAAAATGGCAACAACAGCATAGTTGCATTGCTATCTTATCAACTTTCAAAATTAGGTTCAGCTGTCATCATTTTCAGATGGCTGACTGGTTTTCCCTGCAACAACTGAGGCGTCACCTCATTCCAAATGTTGGAGTGGAATTTATTTCAACGTCATTTGTGAATGTTGGCTCTTGGACACTTCCACATTTTCAACAGTGGAGCTATCCAGGTTGAAAAGGGTTCTCGTTTTGGAGAAAGTGTCATTAAACTCCATATTCAAAAAAGCACCTCTCAAACTCAATGCAAGATGCCAGAGAGCACCAAGCTAATTTTTCTTTTATGTTGGAGAATTAATTTAATTCTACATAACTGTAACAGTAGGAGTCATAGTTTGTTAAATACTTTATTAAATATTTTTGCCCCATTTGATGACTGATGCCTGCTGTACTCACAAATGAATAAGGTAATTATTCCAACATTTATTGAACTTTCAGCGGCTGCAGTGCACATAATAAAGGTAAAATAACGCCAAACAACTCAAAACCACTTGTATCCGTTTACTTCCCCTTTTCTGTCATTGTGAATATTTTTGAGCGCCTTTCAAAAATATTCACATCTTTTTTTATATTCTGTATAAAAAATAAAAAATAAAAAAAAGGCCTACGCAAAGTCCTAATCAAATGTACAACACAAATACACAACCAGAACTAGACTGGGAAGATTTGCGTGACTCAACCCACATGACAGTTAAAGAAGACTCGCCCAAGTATATTTTGCTATAACTTGTCCTTTATTGCGGATTAAAACCGCCTCCCCTTTTCTTCATGACGCCATGTTGGGTTGGTTTCCGATTGGCTGTATGACTGCACCCTCACCCCTTTTCCCTCTGTCCTTTTCACATTTAAAGCAGAGCCACATCATTCTCACTTAGATACTCAAAACCAACCCAACAAAACAAAGAACGCAGGATGGACCAAAGGCACTTGTCACCGGAGGAAGTTAATGAACTGATCAATCAGTCCCACAAGGCCAAAGAACATTCTTACTCTCCCTACAGCAAATTTAGAGTGGGAGCTGCAGTCAAGACTCGAGACGGCCGTGTCTTTACAGGTAAGCTGTGGGTGTGGACAGCTGAGGAGAGCAAATAGGATGAACAGAGGTTGTATTTGATTTTCGGAAGAACAGAAAACTAGCACCATTGCTTATGACTGGGCTTCAGGACTTTTGAAAAACTGTAAGTACATTGTGTTCAGTGTTACACAGTCTGACTCAACCAAATCAGTTCTGACTTCTGGGATAAGATACTCAATTCATAATCTAAACGGCACATATGTAGGTTTGTTCTGAAGCTGATGCTGCAAAATAATGTTAATTGTTACCTAAGAGTTAACTATGTGGAAAATTCAGAGTAAAGTTTTACAATCCAGCCTATCAATCAACAATCCTCCCAGGTGACAGGGCGTCATAAGTCCATCTGACAGAATCACATGCTACCTTTTAACGATATAGATGCAATCTGTGTCAACCTCACCTTGTACACGGACACAGATGTCCTGTCAGCATTGCTGGACAGCACAAAGCTTGACAAGTCACCTGTTTTCATCACACGAGGGGGTTGGGTGAAGGGTGGTGAGGTGAATGACAAGCAAACAGCTGCGAGTCCAAAGACCCAGAGAGTCACTGTTTGAAAAGACCTGAATAAGTAAATAAGCCAGCTGTAACCTGTAACCTGTAGTGGGTCTCTTTACAGGATCACTCATTACGTCTGTTTGTGCCTCTGTCAGGTTGCAATGTGGAGAACGCATGTTACAATCTGGGAGTGTGTGCCGAAAGAAATGTCATTGCAAAGGCCGTGTCAGAAGGTTACAAAGACTTCATTGCCATTGCCATCGCCAGGTAACCAACGCCTTTGATTGGTCTCTGGAATTCACCCTGGACAGAAATTTGTCCTGTAGGCACTTCACATTTCATTTCTTTTTGCACATCAAAATGCCTAAATAATTATACAGTTTCACTCAAGTTTGCTAAATAAATTCTCAGGAAAAAAAAGCCCTCTCTACCCAGTGACACTATCCAGCTAAATCCGAGTCATTGTCTCCCAATGGGTACAATACAAATTCTCTGCTGAAATGTCACTGAAAGCATTTTTAAAAACTTATAGCATTTTATAGCAAGTCTAATAATCACTTTAGATTAATTTTTCTATAAACTAGAATGGAAAGCTGTTCTCATGTACTCATATCTTCCAAACAGTAAAGAAAAGTGTATTAATGAGCAACCACCAGACCTCTCCATTAGTCTTTGGAGACTTTATGGACTCTTAAGTTCATAAAGTCCTTAGGAGGCTTAAAGTTGACAATCAGCTCATTAATTTAACAGACCAAACCAGAGACTATAGTTAGTCATGAACAATTTCACTCTTTCTTGCCCAAATATTCAATACTTGTCTGTATTAAGGAAGTAAAGTATGTCAATGCTAACATAGCTAATAACCTAACCTAATATCAACTCTTAAGGATATTAAGGTCTTCATATTAGCTGAACACAGTTGCTAATGCTAGCTAATGTCCTAAAATTTGCATATTAGTTTATCCTAGCGTATTAACCACCTTTAGCACAAAGCTAATATTCACTCCTATTAGCGATACATTAAGCATTTAAGCTTATGATAGCTTAGCTTTTATTAGCATGTTAGCTAATGCTATCAAACTATTCAACCATAGCATAGTAACATCTGATGTTCATAGCTAACAAGCTTATACCTTTGCATTAGCCAAAGTTAGCATTTAAACTATTGCTGGCATCTGACATGCTATTTGAATGTTAGCATTATAAACATATTTCATCACTGAAATAACCTCTGAGTGCTCTACTGCGTAGACCTCACTTTTTCCATACTACCTAACACCTAAACATGATACATAGTGTTAATTTTTCCAGTTTTATCCTCTTTTTACTTTTTAAATGTTGATGCTTATTTTTACTCTTCAACAATGCAGCAACCACACTGCATTTTCAGAGGAAATGCATTTATTGTAGTTTAAAGGAAATTGTGCCTTCTGATCGTTCAGTGATATGGAAACAGAGCTCATCTCCCCATGTGGAGCCTGCAGACAAGTCATGAGAGAGGTATGATGTGTTTTTGTACTATCTATACCTGTTTTTTTCTGTCTCCAGGCAGTACATACACACATATATATATATATATATATATATATATATATATATATATATATATATATATATACACATGTACTGCTGAGGAATTCAATTGTACATGGCATCTTATGAATTTGTGAATGAACCATCTAAGATAGAAAGATAGAGATAATTATTTATTCTTATGTTTTTATTCTTCCAACTACAGTTTGGGTGTAATTGGGACGTTTACCTTACAAAGACCGATAAGTCGTACGAGAAGATGACTGTGGACGAGCTACTGCCCCGCTCTTTTGGCCCCGATGACCTGTCCAAGGAGAAGGTGTCCAACATTCCCAGCAATCACTGAGCTTGGATTATATGACGAGTTAATTTACAGAAACATGAGATGCACTCTGTTTTAGCATACACACAACCTTCTCTACATTTATTCTCATCTTTGGTAAAGTATGAGTAAAAAAAGAAAAACATATTTATATATAGAATAGAAGCATATCTAGTTGCAATAGCATAATCTCAAACTGAAAACTGTGTGCTGGTCTTTACCTCCCTTACGTTTAAAGCTTAACATAAATTTGCCTAATTTGAATAGCATGTTCTCATGTTTGTTTTTTTTTCCATGTTGGGGATCTAAGATACAACGTACTAATTTGAATAGGTAAATGTCTAAGGAAAAACAAATTAGTAGTCGAGTTTTTCTAAAGGTTTCAGTGGCGCTATTGTACTGCAATAAAAGAAATTGACTTAAAAGTTGTTTTGGTTTGTTTTGCACACACCTTTAACAGTAAACACCACTTGTTTAGCAGCAGTTAAATTTATGATTAATACCAATTTTTGTGTTGTCTGCAAACAAACAATATTTAAATGTTCTATATCCGCATTATAAAAATATGAACAAGAGATTTGTTTCAGCTTTGCACCACTGACTCAAAAACAACTGATGGCCTCTTAATGTAGATAAAAAATATTTATTAGTTCCAAGAAGCAAAAACAGAAATTGATGCACACATTTGAATAAATAAACATTTTCTGAAAATGAGTCCTCTTTCATTTTCTACAGCTAGACCAGAAAAGGATGTTAAGGTTTCAGTGTACAGCAAATATTATTTGTTGAGCAGCAAAGGATTATTAACAGTTAAGGAATTAATCATCAAGAAAAGTGAAATATTTATGCAGTGGAAAAAAAAAAACATTTATCCAGCAGCGTCTTTTGAGTCTACCTACTTGAAGCTTACACATTTGAGGTTAAAGGTTAAGATTTACAGAAAGACAGAATAATATGTTCTGACTGTTTCTCCCAAAAGTGACAACAAAAAAAAATCAGCTTTTAAATGAACATTTCCGATCGAATATTCCTATTTGATGTGTAAAATCTCTTGAAGCAGTTTCAAAGTTGAAATTTCTATCAGCTAAAAAAAATGAAGGGGGGAAAAAAATAAGTTTTGTGATTAAACTGAAAAGTGTGTCTGGTAGGAAACATTTGGCAAACAGGTTTCCTCTGACTGGATGTAATAACTGCTTAGCATTGAGGCAGCCTAGTTAAAGTCCTGGCTGGGATCTGTAAGATTCATGAATTTTAAGGAGTGTTTCATTGCTGAAATACCACTAAAGGCTTTATCGCTGATTTAGTAATGGCTTAAGTAAGATTCAACATGTGCTAAATAAAAAGTTATTGGGAGTTTGAAATCTGCCAGGGGTATGAATAATTCTGAGCCTAACTCTATTCCTTCAGACCACATGCTGAAAATCGATCTCTAAAGAGAAGTCTTAAAAAAAAAAAAAAAAGCTTCGAAGCTTGAGGCTTGTTGCGTGTTTAAATAATTTAAATGGTGCAAAAAAATGCCACACACTGAATGACTTCACCTAATAAATAAAAAAGATGGCAGAGAATCAAACTCCTGGGGTCGGATGAAGAAAACATGTGTACACACAAAAAGCCACGTACCGTATCCGCCTTTTCTTTACAGATAAACTGGTATTTACGAAGAAGATGAAAATCTCTTTATCGCAGACATTTCTGTAGCTGATATGGCAGAAAAAGAGAAAAGAAACGACAGGACTGAATTGTACTCACAATATGCTTCTCAGTTTGTTTGTTTTTGACATATTCTCTTGAGGTCCGGCATTTAGATGGCTTCTTAATGCAACAATAAATATTTAGAGATAAGCGCAGACATTTTTCTTGCTGCTGGATCTGATTTCAGCCCAACAAATACATCCCATGTATAAAGGTCCTGGAATGGATGTTTTGGACGTTAAAATATCCAACATCTCTAATCCACCATACAGGCTGAATGTACATCTCCTGTATATAAAGAATAGTGTTTGTGTAAGCAGTAGATCTTTCTTGCCTCTGGAAGCTTTTTCATTATCCTGCAAAGGCTTTTCTCGGAACTCTTTTACTTGTTATTTTGTTATTTAGTTCCTTTTTGCTTCTTCTTTGCTCTTGCGTTTACGTTCAAGTGCATTCGGCTGTGATGAAAGCAGTGTTTGTATCTGGGCCTGTGATTGAGCCGGGTGTGTCTGCACCAAATCCTTTCGACGGATGTTACTGGAGGATTTTCATCCCGTGTAATTATGACCGAGATTTACAAATAAAACCTATGGTACGCAACGGCATAACAAAACAAATATAACCGAATACATTTCCAATTTCAGACAGGGCTAGACACAGCTAACACCTCCTGCACTGAGATTCATCCAGACTGTGCGAATATGACGAAGCGATATGGGACCAGGTGTTGCTGCTCACCAACAGATCAGTGCCGCGCTACACATAACTTAAACAGTTATTTGAAAACAACATGGTTGCTCTGCAGCTTTCTTTGTTCAGGAGGAAAAAGAAAAAAACATAAGGTGCACCTGTTCTTTTCTCTGACCTCAGCTCTCTGCGGAGAAGGCGCCGGAGGCATCGTTCAGCGTAGGCCACAACGAGACGTACAGCCTGGGCAGGGTGCCCTCCATGAGCCGCTCCATCCACAACCCCAGCCTGTCCAGCTTGTGGTGGACCTCTATGCTGGTGGGCCTGCTCGAGCCTCTCTTGGGGACGCCTCCGTCTTCCCTGGAGTGAGAGCGGGAGCGGGAGTGGGAGCTGGACCTGGATCTGGGCCGCGACTTCCTCTTGCAGTCGGAGGAGTCGGATGACGAGTCGTCGGGGTCGTCCCCGGTGAAGACGGGTCTGAAGAGACAAAAGTACTTCTTGTGGCCGTTGAGGGCCAGGACGTGGCCCATGTAGTCCGAGGACTCCTCGTCGTCCGAGTGGCTTTCGCTCGGCCCGGCGGGACAGGCGGAGCGAAGGAGCGAAGGCATCCAGTGGCGGTGCTTATCCGCGTTGAGGAAGGAGAAGTGGAGGGTCTGAGTGCTGAAGTAGGACAGCAATTTTAGGATGAACAACAGGAGTTACGGGCTACTTCTTAACACAGCTGATGCATCTTAGAAGGCTCACCCAGAGAAAGAGAAAACCTCCTTTGCAAACTTCCGGAGCAGAGCGTTCTTGGAGGCGTTGGTGAGCACTAGCACAACGTTGATCTGACCCGGTCTCAGCTTTACCAGGTTACTGGTGTAGGTGACGTCCGTTAGCTCTGTCACTTCCACAAAGTCCTTCCTCGGAGGACGGCTGCGAAACAACAAGGGGAGAGGAGAGTTGATCGGAGAACAGCGTAAATGATGCTAGCAACTCCATACTTTGGGAATATTTGGTGCATCGGTTGAAATGGATACAGGTGCATGTAGGAATGTGTACAAAAACATTATTTAAATAAAAATGTATCCCACTTTTTCTTACTGAAGTAAAAATTCATCCCGAACATTTTTAGAAACATTTAACAATTAATTTGAGCATGCTTAATAAGAGGGGAAACACTCTTCTGTTTGTGTGTGTGTGTTTGTGTGTGTGTGTGTGTGTGTGTAGCTATAATTGTTGACGATGATTGATGATACATTTTTAGTCAGCTCCACCCGATTTCATTTTAAATCTGGAATTTCATAGAGTTCATGACACCAAGTACTTTGATAGGCCCACAGCATGACAGATCCTCCACCACTCATGCTTTTGGTTCATGAAAAACAAAACGGTAGTGATTATTGCAGAGGAAAGACGCAGTTCCAGTTAAAGTTCCAGTGGAGTTTTGCAACACATTTGTGTCTGTAACTAAAAGCAAAGGTTTCTGGCATGTCACCCAAACACACTACTTGATATGTGTAGCGTATCTAGTGGTTGTCAAGGAGACCTGGTGACTCCATGATGCCACTCTTTGCTGGAGTACAGCTTTGGATTTTATTTATTTTTTTTACATTTTTCCTACCATTCTGCTCACTGGGTGCGTCTGAATGTTAAATATGAGTTCTGTGTCGCATCATATTTATCCACCGTTGAAACAAAAAGTCACTGACTACTTAGAAAGTTCCTAGAAACTCTAATCAATTTTTAAATTCAAAGTAAAGTATGAATTGAAGGAGAAAGTATAAATTTAAGAAAGTCTATACATTTTATTTTAGTCATTCGGAACATGTTGTACATCTGGACTAATTCGGACAATTTTTATAGCAAAGTTTTAAACTTTATTTGTATTTGCCAAATAAGAATGACTGTAAATTTACTTTTAAAGTGAAGTATTTTGCTCATAAACATTTCAAAATTAGCACTTTTCAAGCCCAGCTCAACCAGAATCTGAAGTTGTCTAAAGTCCAGAAAGAAGTGAAATTATCCATTTCTCCCTTTGTGGAATATACTTTTACTCAATTAATCAAAAAAAAAAAAGGTGACGTGGTAAATTAAAGATAAGTAATGTAACTAAAATGCCTGCTAATGCAAAAAAAAAAATGAATTTATTAAAAATCGCTACATTTTTTTTTCCTTGAAATCGAAGAAAGAAGTCTTTAAAATTAAACATTTCTCAATTTTCTTTTGTTCAAACTTATCAAAACCTGGAAAATGGTAAAAACTAAAAAAAATAATAATAATCTATTTCAATACTGTGTTTAAAACCTTGCCTCAACATAGTGGCAAATGTTTTATTGTTTTCTAATTCTGCTTAATCAGGATTCCCGCTGAGAGTGACGGGAACCATCTTGCGAGGTCTTGCATTGATCGGACTTCAGAGAGATAAAATTAAAGTGATGTCAGAGCTGATATAAGCACTCGTGGAAAGTAAACCAAAAAATGTTGATGTTAAACTGACCAGCTGCAAATAATTGAGCCGTTTGTGTTCAGCCATGCTCTGCAGGAGCTAGTCTGAGACTAGGAGTGACTAATCCCAGTAGATCATTACAGATATTCAGGCGAGACGTCTCGTGTATTGGGTCCGTCTTGTGCTCATTTCAACTCACTGCATTACCTCGAGGTATTTGCTCTGCTTGATGCATCATCCTCTGTTTGAGTTGCGTTTTGCTCCTTTGGCTTCGGTTTCTGAGGTTTGCTCTCGCTTGGCTCGCTGTGAACAACGGCAAACGAGAGAATGAGAGGTGAAGGCTCTTCTAGCTGTGAACTAGGAGGTGAGATTTCTGCACGCTCATTCAACCGACTGCATTAGATGAAGACTCACCTGAAAGCCTGAATTATTACAGTACCAAAAAGAATGAAGAGAGCCGAGAAGATCAAGGACAGGATAGGCATCATCTCTCGCCTAGAAGTGGGGAAAAATATAAATGTTATTTTTAAAAATGTATTAAAATTCTCAGACACAGGTGGATTTGTTGGTTCACTCCCATAATAAGACACTGCGTTGTCAATTCGGTCACTAGTTGTTGTATAACTTTCAAAGCGGAGCACTGCAGCTTTAACAGGACAGACTAAATAAGAACCAACGCAGATCTTAAAGCAGCATCCGATCTTGTTTCAACAAACACCGTTGATCTCTTTTTGCATCGCATCCTGCCGTTTCCTGAGGGAGTACCGTCTTACCAGTTTGAGTAGAGAAGGCCATCATATATTTGAAGGATGTAATCATACGCAGCATTCATCCACTGGATGATAAAAATCTGGAGAAAAGATCAAAAACACACATAAAAAAAAACAGCAACATCCATTAAAAATTAAACATGACTGCCAGGCAAAAAAAAAAAAGAAAAGAAAGAAACGCAGCTTTCTGTCTCCAAACTGCGATCGGGTGACTTACCGGAGCCATCTCGTTGTTGAGTTCCGGTAAGGTTGTGTCTGAGCTCAGGTAGGTGGGGTCTTTCTGCAGCAGCTCCAGCTGCTCGTGGAGCCGGTACTTGTCCTCCTGGCTGCCGTTCCAGCCGCTGCTCACGGAGCGGAACAGCACCCTGCCCGCCTGACTCCGCCTCTCCAGAATCACCACCTGTCAGTGTTATCGGAGAGCACGTTTAAACCGAGGCGGCGCGGCACGTTGCGCGTCGCGTGTCTGTAATCCGAAACAACGAATCCTATACGACTTCATCGTTTTGTGTGCCGTCAACGGAGAAGAAGGCGGTGGGGGGAGAGGGGGGAGTGTGGGGAGGAAAAAAAATAAAAAAGTTCATCTTGTCCTTGGTGTTTGCCGATTCTTGTGCGTGAACCGACCTGAGGGAAGGCGGCAGCCTGGTTGGGTAGTAGCGCCTGACAGAGAGGCTGCTGCTGACGTTGGTAGACGTATGCGAAGCGTAGGATGTCTTTTTTGTTAGTAGTGGCAAAGTCCACGAAAGCCTTGTTGCCTGGGAGGAAGGCTTCGTCCTCCCCAGTGATGAGCAGCACACAATACCTGGGGAAAAAAACAAAACAAAACACAAGTTTAAACTAGGGTTAGGTTATGAAACAATAACTCTAACTGAGAGCCACAGAATGAAGCCAAATGAAGAGCAATACAGGAAGAATATCTCCTAGGAACCGCAATTGGACATTGTGGTAGAGGTTCACTTTCTGGCAGGAAAACTATTCTAAGCACAGTCAGAACAACAATGGAGTGATGGAGACATCTAAAATAAACTGGACATCTGTGGAAAGGCTTGAAATCTGATGGACATAAGAATGATTTTTAAAATGATTTTAGAGTCTTAGTTTCTGTCTCGCCCAAACATAATTTGTATGTAGAGAAAAAGTGTAGAAGGGGCAGAAAAAATTGTAATTGCAAAAAGGGGTTTAATCAAGCCATCAACAAAACGTACTATAACAACCATCTGCTCATTTTTCTTACTTCCTCCGTCGGTGGAACTGCTTAACGGGACACAGCTCGTCAAAAAGCTGCTGGTTGACAAGCCGCGGCACCTGCAGGAACTTGTTGTTCGTAACAAACTCGTCCATGAGCTGCTTCTTCATCCCCCTGGCCTGGAAGAGACAAACGTCAAGAGGAGTTCAAAATTTAAATCAAACAAAAAAAAAAAAAAGCAAACATACATTTTTATTTTAAATAGGGAGGAGCCCTGGACTTCAGAGAACACAAGTTGTACCTGGATGATATCTACAGGCTTCTCTGTGTCCTCCTTAAACAGCAGCATGGTGGGAGCGTAGGTGTTGATGTTGAACTGCCGTAGCAGCTTAGTGTTGGTCGTCGCGCCTTGATCCACGTAGCCAAAGCGAATGTAGTCTCTAAAGGCAAAAGCTGTCAACTGAAGGATGATAAGGTCGAAAAGAAAGGAATGATGTCAGAATACAAAACTCTCTGCTTCTTATAAAAAACATGTCAGGACTTTTAAGCTTCAGTCCAACACTGTGGTCAAATGTTTTGCACCATTAAATAAAAAATTACCATGCTGTTTTGGTCACATCTCCATTTTTTTCCTTAGGCATCAGTGAGGGACATGTTAAACTTTTTAAGACCATTTACCATTATGATTTAAATTCAGGACTTACTTTTCATGAAATAACAAACAAACAATAGGCTGACATCAGGGGCAAAGATATTCACGCTGAACGTTATTTGACAGTGTAATAGCGGCAGCAGCACATTGAACAACTATATAGGACAGAGCCAATACACAAGTCAAGAAACAGATTTATTTGAGGGCTTAAACTTAATTCTGTACAATGTAAAAAGATGTTATGATGACATAGAGAATCTGAACTGTCAATAACATCAAACATAATCTAAAGAAAATATTTGTTCTTGATTTATGCAAGGATTTTAATCCTGTTTCTACTAAAAATGGTCAAACTGTGACCTTTCCATACAGATAAATGTTGCCTAGGTGACGAGCAATTAATGGTACATGTGTAGGTTAATAATACACTTTCACATGGCTGAAGTCGACCAGATGCCTTTACCTTATAAAGAAGAGGCACAACAGGAACTTGGTCAAACAGCAGCAGACTGGGTTTATTTTCCACATGCCACCGGTCAAGAAAAGCCTGATAGTTGTTGTCGTCGATCTGTAAGAGAACATCATAGAAGTTAGTAAAAGACAGACAAGAGTTGGAAACAGGAAAAAAACAGGCAGGTAATAGAAAGGAGGTGTGTTTGACCCGCTGCCGTGTATTTACACCTCAGTTTGCTAAATGCTGATTTAAATGAAGAACAAAGCTAACGTATCTCTGGTGCAGGGGTGTCCAAAGTCGGTCATCGAGGGCCGGCATCCTGCATGTTTTAGTTCTCTCCCTGGCTTTACACACCTGCATCAAATAATGGCTCATCAGAAAGCCTAAGCAGAAACATTGACTTACTGAGGAGATCGTTACTACCACTAGGGAGAGAACTAAAACACGCAGGCCCTCGAGGACCGACTTTGGACAGCCCTGCTCTAGTGTGACTGCATGGAAAAGGAATCAACCGCAGAGGCAGCTGTGAGGCTGTGACTCCAGAGAAACCTTTGCAAAGGTGAAATGAAAACGCAGTTACCCTCTCCACCAGGTTGTGAGGCAGCAGATCCTCCACAAACCGTCGCAGGTGCTCCCGAACCACATGCTGGTGGAAGAAGGTCATCCGGCCGTTCACCAGCCCAATGATGGAGGGAGCCCGATAGGCTCCCAGCTGGTTGGCCAGACGACGCTCAGAACCCATGTCCACGATGCCGATACCCACGCCTGATTCAACATCGACATAAACAATGATACAATGAGGTAAAAAAAACAAAAAAACAATGAACAAACGTGGTCAATGGATAAGCTTGTATAAATTTGTCATATCTGAAAGTGAAACTGCTCATCTAGATATGACCTGGAAAGCTGCGGAAACCTTTCAGGATTCCTTTATTTTAGATATTTTATTACATGTAAACATATAGGTCTTGTTTCCTTATTAACAAAGCCTAATAAAGGAATATTTTCAAAATCAGTCGAGATATGCAATGATCCACTTATTTATCGGATAGATTTATTTGAAACCAAATCAACTCTACAGGCTTTGATATGTTTAACATACTATGCTTTACAGCAACTGAAACTATTTTAAGTAGAGTATTAAAGGCACATTTAAGTTACTCTGTTGGCAGAATGTGTAATCACATGTATTGATAAAACCAATTTAGTCAGTCAGCATTCAGTAAGTGTTTCTTAAAATTAAATAATATCAATCATCTTTTCACACCAATCAGTCCAACCAGGATTTTGTGATTGTTTGTGGTTTTATTTTTTTTTTTTGCAATCAAAATCACAGATCTTGAGATGCTAATTTAGAAATATTTGTAAGAAATTTTTATGATATTTGCGCTAATGTAGGATGTTAAATGTGACTTTTTTATTAAACACTGCATCTATCATGGTCTATGACTTGACATCAGGTAAGGCTGAGGTAGCAGTCACTTAAACCCAATGTTTTTGGCCAATTTTGAGAGAAATTTGCAGCAAAAATTACAACAACAAAAAAAAAAATTGGGGATCTATTGAGTTTGCGTGAATTTTGCAGGTTTGTGAAAAACCAGAGGGTTTTTTGATGTATTTTGGAGTGTATAGGACCACTTAAAAAGATACAGCGGGCCAGATTTGGCGTCCAGGCCTTGACTTTGACACATGTGGCGTAGAGTACTGTTACGATTTTAAAAATACTCAAAAGCCATACCCAAAGGTTCCAGCTCTACCACCGTCTCCTTCCACACTGGCTCGATGTGGATGCAGGCAAAGCACCACTCAGAAGTCACTTTGATCAGGTATGGCCTCTTGTAGCTGTCTGGAAGAATGTCGCTGTTAAACTGAGCATGGTGCAGCATATACTTGCTGTCTGCAAAGTCTCTGGACCTGGAACCAGACAGAAGTGTTTCTGTTAGGGTTTGCCAACAAGAAGCTCTGCAAAAATCAAGAATCTGTACATGCATGCACATTTTGAGGAGTTAGCAGGGGTGGACTAACTTTGATCTTTACACATTTTCCCTCCCATATTATCTTAGTAAAGTAAGACAAAGTAGTAAAGTTGACAAGTTGATATATTTTCAGATACTTTATTGGTTATTTTGGGGTAGATTCTACTCTGTAGCTGCACCCATCTCCTTTGCATTATTAACAACGACAAAAACTACAATACCTGGGGAAATGGAAAAAAGACTCATCAAAGTAGAAGCTGTTGTCAAAGTGGCGGAACCCATGATGCTGTGACTGTCCGAAAGGCTGGTTTTCATCCATCTGCCCATAGCGGTCAAAGTTGGACCTTCGCTCCTCATTTGACAGGATCTGTGAGTAAAAACAAAAGTGAAAGGAGACAGTTTTTATACTCATGATTTCATTAACAATATTGTGGAACTGAAAAGAAGGTATGACAACAAGCAGTTGTGTAGCCTGTATAATATTTCTTCAACTCACCTCGTATGATTTGGAAATCTTAATAAACATATCTTCAGCATTGGGGTCCTTGTTCTTGTCCGGGTGCCTAAAGAAAAGACATCATAAACAATAGCATATATTTAGCCAAAAGCAACATATTTAGTGGTAAATGACCATGTGGCGCATTACATGATCAGTAATCATTGACACCGGTTTTTGTTGAACATGACAGACCCACAATACAAACTAATGGCCTCTCTCACACACTTGTGTTACTCACCATTCTCTGGCCAGGTTCTTATATGCCCGCTTAATTTCTACCTGACTGGCCCTCCTGCTGACCCCCAGGACTTTATACGGGTCAAGCTCATTAGTCGGTCGCACCACATGTGAAGTAATAATTAGTAGAAAGATGGCGAGAGTGACTGGACATGTCCGAGCAATCCAACCGGTGCTCCGATCCGTCATCATCTTATGCTGCTGCTACAGTCTGACGTTACGGCAGTTAGCTATCATAAAACGGAGAATAAACCTTACATGTTCGGATCAGTGAAGGTTTTGAACGTCAAGTCGAATTACATGTAAAATACGACTGCTTTACTACGACAAGGCCATAGTTTTCCTTACATATGATGGACATTAGCAAACCGATAGCGTCATCAAGGCCAAAGCGACCTATGAAACGCAAAACTTCCGGTTTGACCTTTCAAAATATATTTTTTTCCTGATAATCCCGAAATTACCAAATGAACAGATAAAAATAAATTAATCATAGAATTGAACAAAACGTGCATGCCAAGCAAAGCTGACAAGTGCGGCACGTGTATTTTCCGATGTTCGCGTTTTGACAGCAAGCAAAACAAGAACGTCGGAGAGAAAGAAAAATGAAGCTAAAACAATATTGAATTTTTGAAACTCCCTTAACATTGTCCATATTTTACAAACACTACCTAATTTCACCAGTATTCTGTAAACTCAACATATTTTTTAGGTTGGATTGGTTTTATTATTATTAACAGTAAGAAAATTATTTTACATTGCATGAACATACATTGTTTCAACAGTCAAAATCCATCTGTGGGCTCTAATTTTGGAATGTCTATACATAACATCCTGTGTGCCTCCGAAAGTAAAATCTGGATCTTAATGCGCATGTGCCACTTTGCAACTGTCGTTCTTATTCTATGTTTATTCCCTGGCTTCTCTTGCCTTCAGGTACATCATGAAAAAAAGAAAAGAAAAGAACACACGCGTGTATCAGTATAACGCAAATATTCATATTTATTTCAAACACTTAGTTATATGGTCTTTTTTTTGTAACAATAAAATGTTATGATTCGTACTTGTATATTTCTCAGGGTTTCTTTTTTTCAAGTAAATTCAAAAGTAAAATTTATTTAAATGTATTCCACCATGTATACATCTAAACATTGTCTTTCTGTGTTTTTAATTTCACTCACGCACGGCGGGGGGCGCTTCACTTCCGCTTCCTCTTCCACAGAGCCACCCAGAACTGATTCAGATCAAGACTGAAGACGGTCACATCATATCACAAAATGTCCCTTCTAACCTATTTATAGTAACCCTTGTGATTGAGCCTGATCCATCCCCTGGTTAGACCATCATGAACAGGCTGTGTGTGTCTGCTGTCCGCGTAGAGTGCTCACAAAGTGCGCAGATGGTTTTATCCGGGTAGGTAACGCTAGCCGTGCACAGCTGCTTTCCGTGGCTCGACCTGCCTGCATCATTCAAGGGACGGTGCTCCTTTAACCCAGCAAAGGTAAACAAGTAAGCCTCTATATGATATCTGGTGACCCAATTAAGGTGTCATCGGGGTGCCCTGTTCAGCTGATGGCTAGGTTGTTTACTAGCATCATGCTAATCTGCACCGTTATTAAAGTCAAAAGAACAGAGTCATCCTTAAGTGCATTTAATATTGTGGGTTTTGTTACAGTTTTCCCACACAGTCTGGACAAATGTGGGCTGCGATTCTGGCGTTTTCAAGTTCATCCACCCATTCATGGGTCTACCAACCTAATCGATACATATGTTCACTAATTTTTTTTTCCATATATTTACTCATTCATCCAATGTCGACTTTTTTATCCACTAATCCATCTAATTATCCACCCATCCATTTATCCCTTTTTTATTTAATCATTCATCTGTACATTCATTTGTCTGTCATCCATTGTTGTATCACTTACAACAATGGATGGCATTGTTTTAATGACTATTTGCATATTTATCCATCTATCCGTCCAGCCATTTGTGCATCTTTGCATCCAAACATTTATGTCCATCTGTCCCTCCTTTTATTGAGCTTTCTACCCCTTAATGATGTAATTTATCCATATGTTTATCCATCTTTGTGGCCAAACATTTATGTCCATTTATTCATCCATCTGTCCAGCAGTCTGCTGTTTTTGCCCATTCCTTAACGAAAGGCTGATATTTATTGCAAACTATTGTATTTAAACTTGACAAATGAACAGAGAACAGGCAGAGAAAATGAAGTCAACATAAGTAAGGAATTGGACATGAATTAATGCATGAATGCCGATATTAATCCTTTACCTCTGAGTATTAGTTTGAGTCGGTCATATGTGTGAACAAATAAATACTTCAAGTCAGATATACCTGGATGTTCATTAACCAGGTGCAGCCCTTTGCAAACATTGCCTTTCTTTCTTAGTCCAGATTTTTGTTCTTATCAGTAACATTAGCAATAATCTGTTTGCAAAATATTTTGAGGAATATTACATAATCAAACAGGTTTATTGAATTAAAGAAACACTGACAAATATTTGTTTTCCTCTCCCCACATTCAGCACCATGAATCTCTTCCGTCTGATATGTCGCCATAAGACAGCTCTGGTCATTGGTACCGTTTGCAGTTTTGCCGTTGTCCTTGTCTTCTTGGCCAAATGTACATCGGAAACTCTGAAGCAGGGTCACCTGGATCCTCCGGGCTTTGCTCCCCACACCAAGTCTTTGCAGTTCCGTCCAGACCACCAGAATCCCGTGTCCTCTTCGAAAGACTTGTCAGCATTTCTCGTGGTCCTCATCACAACAGGACCCAAGTACACAGAACGCAGGAGCATTATCCGCAGCACATGGCTTGCCAAACGTGACTCTGATGTTCTGGCCATGTTCGTGGTTGGAACTCAGGGCCTTTCCAGCGAAGACCTTCAGAATCTGAACACGGAGCAAGGACGGCACAAAGACTTGCTCTTACTGCCCGATCTTTGGGATTCTTACGAGAACCTGACACTAAAGCTGCTGCACATGTACTCCTGGCTGGACCAGAACGTGGACTTTAAGTTTGTCTTCAAAGCGGACGACGACACATTTGCTCGCTTGGACCTCCTTAAAGAGGAGCTGAAGGGGAAGGAGCCAAGCAAGTTGTACTGGGGTTTCTTTTCAGGGAGAGGCCGCGTGAAATCAGCTGGGAAGTGGCGCGAAAGCTCTTGGGACCTCTGTGATTATTACCTGCCCTACGCCCTGGGCGGGGGTTACATTCTCTCATCAGACCTGGTACGCTACGTGCATCTTAACGCGGGCTACCTCAAGACATGGCAGAGCGAGGACGTGTCACTGGGCGCCTGGCTGGCACCGGTGGATGTTCGGCGGACGCACGACCCGCGCTTCGACACAGAGTACAAGTCGCGAGGTTGCAACAACAAATACCTGGTGACGCACAAGCAGAGTTTGGAGGACATGTTGGAGAAACACCAGACTCTGCAGCGAGACGGGAGGCTCTGCAAAGAGGAGGTCAAGCTGCGGTTGTCCTACATTTACGACTGGAGTGTCCCACCCTCGCAGTGCTGCCAAAGAAAAGATGGGATCCCATAGTTTCTGTCCTTTGCCTAATAATATATATTTTAATACAAAGTGAGGAATGTTGACGTTTTCCATTGGATCGCGATCTGTGTGGACACTTTTAGAATTGTGCAGCTGGTACTAGATGTCAGAAGACAAATGATACTCCAATTGAAAACTTCATTTTAAGCTGTACAAAAACAAAAAAAAAAAAAAAGCATTCTTACATTTGTGAAAACACAAAGTGGATCCAGTGTAGAACTGATGGCACCGATTGTTTGCGTTTCCTCCTTCACATGCACTGTTACCTATAAACCGGCGCCATCTCTGGACAAGAGCTGGACAAGAGGAAAGAACAGCTTTAATCAAGAGCTGGCTCTTGGAGACTTTAAACTGTCTGATTAAGGATAAAAACCTTAAAAACATTGAGCTTCAGCGTTATTTAAAAGTCAAGTAAGCAACAAGCTCCCCGTCTCTAGGCTTTCTGTTCTTCATTTTATAGAAAGCCATATTTGGAATTAATTATGCGCTTTGCAGCATCATCTGTAATCATGTACTAAACCACCTTAAAGGTGCCACCTGCATATTATTTAGTGTCGCTGCATACTTCTGAATAACTTATGAATGCCAACAGATGTTCAATAGGAACCACTTGGTGTTCAAAAAGTGTAGTGCCGCCAGGTGTTAGTTAAACACCTGGTGTTGCTTATCAAACTTCTATTGGTGTAAAATTAGTAATGCTGCTCTTAGATTTTTTTTTTTAATCTGAGTTTTGTTTTTTAAGTATATTTAGTGGGTAGTAGTCACTAAATAACTGCCAGGTGGGGCTTTTAACATTGTCTAGTGGAACTGCAAATTGATTATTAATGCCAAAACTGCTTTCTATTACCACACATCATGTAGCTGAGATGAGACAACACGCTGCACAGAGATGTGCATACAGACACAGGAGCGGAGTTGTAAGAAAAAAAATATTTAACTGCAATCAATATTATTGCAGTCTTCAGTAATAATGCAATTTCATGTTTTCCTCATAATCCACAGTACAGTACCGTCCTATTTTGTAGGTTCACTAAGAAGCGCCATGGTGGAAAATTTTCTCTCTCATTTAAACTGGGTGGGCTCGAAAACCAATGCTAATATTCACTATAGTTTGGAAGTATTTAAACATCTTCAGATCCCTCAAGATGTTTAGTCAGAGCTTCAACAGATATGGTTTTTGTGCATTTTTTGTGGATGTGTGATTAGGGGTAAAAAAAAAAAAAACTTTCAACCAAGCCGAAGGTTGGTTTGAAACTCTCACTATAGTATAGGATTGGTTCTAAAGTCTGTCGATTTAGTCTTTGCATATGTTAATCTGGTGTTAAGACACTAATACACTAATTCCCTCCGATTTGTTTTTACAAACAGACGGGTTTTTAAACCGAGCTGTTACCTTTTTCTGTGTCATCTCGTACGTTTTCAACCTCGAGTTGTTCGACGTAAGTATTTTCCCAGTTTAACTTCTCACTTCCTGAATCAAACAGTGTCAGTCCTGTTGCTTTTTGAGTCGTTTGCTGCTTGAACCTCGCTGTGATCTCCAGTTTACAACCTCAGTAACTTAAATCCGTACGTGCTTCATCTGCTGAAACTTCTTCGTGGGCAATATTTAAAGTGTCGTCGTACGTGGAAACCTGGACATTACTCTGCCATATTGTTTATTTACCTTCTTTTTATATTCTGTGAAAGTAAGTTTTTGTGATTTATTTATTTATTGTTAACTTATTCTGTAGCAAACGCAAGCACTACAGTTTGGACTTGAGTGCAGTGGGTGTTACTTCGGAACATGTTGGACTGAATGAACAGAAATGATGAATGAGAAATGTTCTTTTTTTTAAAAACAACTTGTTTATGAGCAACGCTACACAAGGTTTTTGTTTTAATGGTGCAAAAGAAAATGTTTGACTATATCTTATTGAAAAGGCCTTCCTCCTCCTTATAGTAAAACTAATGTGAGAATGATATTACAAACACTAGCGGTACGAGAGTTTGTTTTTTTTGTACTGTCGGGGTCAGTGTATTTATTGTGCTAATCGTGAATGTTAGTTAGCAGCACACCTGGCACTTTTTTTGTTGTTGTTTTTTTCTAATTATTTTTAAGTTCCCGTAATGTTTCTATGTTGATAATTGTCGTCTCTGATGTGACTTTTCACCATAAACTCTCCTTTTTAATGTCTGTAACGTCTTAACACTTCGGGAAGTTTATGAAGCAGATTTGGTCGATGGGCTGTAACGTCGTCTGGCGACCGGATTTGTAGTTTTGATTTTCAGTTTGGAAAGTGGTTTTATACATTTCATCCTCAGAAATGTCAGGAAAAAAAGCAGCAAAAAGATCAACATTCAAGCTTATTTTTAATGGCTCAAGTTAAGTTTTTTTGTGAATGTTGCAGTTCCCCTGTCCTCTGCGTTTGTCACTTCTTACGTTTCTCCGATTGCTTTCACATGTCTAAATGTTTTATTAAAAGAAAACTCAAATGTATTCTTGTCATTTCAAATTTACTTTGGTAATTTTGTAAAGAATTAAATCTTAGTCAGGTGTAGTCCTGTGGACGAAAGTGTCTGCCCTCTAACAGATTTTATTTTGCCATAATTAGAAGTTACAGATGATGAGCGTCATTTGATTATTAGACTGAGTAAATATAACTTTCATTTTTAAATGATTTAATTTAATTAGCAGGAAAAAAAATATCCAAACTAGCCAACACCTTCGTAGGAAAGCAGTTTAAAGGTGACAATGAGTCTTTTACTAAATGTGCCGAGTCTTTTTCACAGAATTCTTGAAATTTAACATTTGATGGTTTTCATGTATTTATGGTGTTAACTGCAGCACAGCAATTGGATTTTGTTGCATCTTCCTATCTTCCTTTAGTCAGCAGTATTTTTCTGCTTGGCTCTCCCACATGGATCCCATTTAGTTTTGAGTCATAAACACTGATGTTAACCGAGGCAGATGAGGCCTATCGATGTTGTTTTGGGTTCTTTGTGACTTCCTGGATGAGTCATCTTTGACCACTTCCCAGCCTGGGAAGGTTTGCCGCTGTTCCATATATTCCCTGTTTGTTGCTTTTAGAGATAACTCAGCAGTTCTGTCACTCTGCCCCTGTTGATATCCTGTCACCCTCCTCTTCTGGCTCAGCACGGTTTTTGGTGCTTCCTAGTTGCACTGTTGCAATGAGACAGCGCTAAGTGGTGATGGGAAGCTTGGCTTTTTTCAGAGTCGGCTCCTTTTGCTGCCAAATGGCTTCTAATTTATTATAATATGCAGCGTCGAATTTTTGATTTAGCTTTACAAATATGGATGTTTTATACGTTAATAAATCTTGTAGCAGTTAGTGTTTTTATGAGAAGCCTAACACTTTTCCAAATTTGTACATTTGTTCCGTTACGAAAACAAACATTCTTCTGTAATAGTTTATTGAAACTTTTATATTAATTTAACACTAAAACAAATGAACAACACACTGGTGAGAAATCTACCAAACAGAACCAGAACCAAACTTGGCAACCAAACGATGTTCCCAATGCAGGTTGGCGTTTAAAAAAAAATAAAATCAAAAGCCTCAGCTTAGATGGACCGATGCAGTTTCTCCTTTTTTCACTTGTCGTCTTTCGTCTCCTTCAAAGGAGACGAGCAGTAATTCACTATAGCAGCATACTGCTTTGAACAAATGAACATGAAAAATGATTTTTTTTTTAATTAAATAAAAGCAACAAAGACTTGAGAAATGATCTCATGTTTAAATGCTACATCCGTTCTCCCTCAAGGACAATTTACTCTCGCCAGCAGTGTGAATAAGTCTGTTAATCTAACATAATTATGTGAAACAGTCATGCAGACTTTGAGGATTTCCTGGTTTCAGCCATCTCCTCCCCATTAATCTTCCTCAAGAAAACAAAACCTGTCATGGCTATATAAAAAAAGCCACGACAGGTTAGTCAAAAGTCAGACCTTTCTGATTTTTATAGGGGTTTCCGTCAAACAATGTTATAACAGCACATTTTATTCTATCAGCAGTTTACATGTCGAGTTGTATTTCTTTATTACACTTCCTAGTGTTACGTTCAATTCCTCCTACTTTATTTGTTTCCTTGTCTCAAACCCGGCCAAAATCTGTTGTCTTTGCAAGCCTTAATTTTCCCCCATCAAATATAGAAAAATTCACCCGCAAAGCATTTGTGCTTAGGGCACCATAATGCATACTTCCTGTTGTCAGACAGGTTCTGTCTGTTCACAAACAGGCCTGGCAGAGTAACTCGGCTCGAACACAGCAGTTTCCTTGTCTAGTAAAAGAGCTGAATTGCTCCTTTGAGTTAATAATGACACAGTCACGACTACAATCTGCAGCCTTCAGGAAACTTTTCCTCGTACTTGTAAAGATTCATATTAACTTGATCACCACTTTGGCAATAACTGATTGGATGCATGCGGTTCTCGATTGAAATATGTCAATGATGCTCCTTTTAGATGATGGAAACAAACCACACTGTCTCAGTTAGAGTGTTTATTTCCCTATTTGCATTAGGAAGAATGTGGCACGTGCTTCAGGGATTGTCTCACGCGAACAAACTCTGGAACATTTTTCAGGCTTTCCCTCCACTTCTTCTCCTCCAGCTCAGACTGCAAAACAGAAAACATTTTTTATGTGTGTGTGTGTGTGTGTGTTTCTTTAAGGTTTCACAATCCTAGAGAAAATGAATCACCGAACAGTTGCTATTCCCCCCGCCATCCCCCTTTGTTGTGCTTACATGTTGTATTCTCTGTTGTCTCCTGCGCAGTTTCACCTCTAAGTCGGACCGAGGTTGGAGAGACAGTTCCGTTTTCTTGAGCTGCTCTCTGTTTTTGCTTTCGAGCACACGTTGCAGCTCTGACTTCTTTCGCGGCAGCATACCCCTGGAGATGCAACAGATTATTACCAGAGGGCTTGGTCTCTGGAATGAGTCACAAATGCTGCAGATCGTGCAACACATAAATCAGTGTGGGCACAATGTACAGTACGCTCCTTAATTATAGGAACTCGGGTTGAAGACGGGGGAAAAAACTTGAAATAAATTACTCTTATGGAGACTTGTTGACTCCTAACCTATATATGGCAGGTTTTGACATGACCCATATAGGCTTCTGCCCAGGGCGGCAGTAGTAAGGGGAGGGAGGAACACCTGTACCATTTCAAAAATAGAACATATTTATCTGTTAGTTGTTCTTTGCACAAGTTTGCGACTGATTTCATACTTGTGCAATCCAAGGGGAGTTGGTGCCCTTCTTTATTGCCCCCTGCTTGCTATTATAAATAGGAAGATAGAGGGGGTTTTGCTGTTGATCGCACAAATTCCCCAAATGGGGCGAAATGCATGTTGTTTCGTGGCTTCTTTTCTTTTAGGTAGATTGTCTGGACAACTTCCTCAACCAGGTCATTACTTCAAAAACTAGAACAGCTTCTATGGCTGGTTGTGTCAAGGAAGCGGCCATAAGGAGGAGGAAGTAGAGATGTAGCAAGTGGTTTAAGGGAAGGGCAGTCTGAAAACCCCATCTGATTTTTAAGAAAATCTGTGGCTGAGAAAACAACTTGTTTTCTGGTTCAGAGGTGTGCACGAAATCAATATAGAAAACAACTAATTCTCAAAGTAATTTTTTTGTAAAGGCTACTAGATTTAGCAGTTGGTGAATGAGGGGCAAAGAAGTTATGAATCAGACAAGAACTGAGAGTGGTCGGTCGGGGCCTGAGAACAACACTGGCCGTCAGAAAATCATTTTATTTTCACTCATAAAGACATCTCTGCCTTCCTTAAAATGTCCCCTCATCTTTTCCAATTTGAACAGTCTCTTAAAGAAGTAGACCACTTTGTCACAATATCTTTGTAGCTACAGGCATTGAAAATCAACAGTGGATATAAAGTTATATGATAATGATCACCTTAAAAGTATCATAGAACAAAAAAAAATATTTTCTTTGAATTCGTTTGCCAAAAATGATTAGGAGTGAATTACTAGGAATGCCAAACATTGTGACAGCAATAATTTTTTTACAAAAACAAACAAAAATAATAATATAGAATAATAGGTGCATTTTTTTTTTGCATTTTTTAAATTGAAGGTTATGTAACTGCAACAAAATATGATTTAATCTTAAGACATCTTTACTATTGGTACCAAAAAAATGTAGATGGTGATATAAGAGCTCAAGTATTAGAAATCCACACTATTAGAGATTGAACCATAAAGCTAGTGGACAGTCTTTTTTGGCGTAGCGGTACTTGTTCATTTTAGAAAAGAAAAAAAACACCTGTTTTAGGGATAATCACGGATGTTCAGATGAGTGCTGGACCTTTGAGTCGACCTATACCACCTGGACACAGTGCTTATCTATGTCCACAGCTCCAAGACAGCTGGACAGGGAAAGCCTAAGAGGATTCAGCGACTCAAACAAGGGGACAGATAAAATACAGGACTATCACTGCAACTTGATTTACGTCAACAACTTGAATTTACAATATAGAGACAACACAGAATGTGCCTCCTTCTGAAATTTCCTAGTTGAAAAGGCACATCAAATCTCCTAAAACACTGAACCTGTATTTAATACCACCAAAACTGAAAAACAAAGATTCCAGGGAGTCATTGGAAGTCGAAATATCATCTGTTCCCATGTTTACAGCTCCCTTGTGTATGTTTTTTGTGGTAATGCTGAAATGACCTGGTTGTTGTCAGACAGAAAGCTGTTTCCTCACCGTCTGTGGCAGAATAGGAGCTCCTGATGAAGAGCTCTCCGTTGGACGGAGGCCAGGATAGGATTTATCAGCTTTTGTGGTTTGATGAGGTCATCTTCCTCCTGTTGTTGATTTTCAATCACCTGGTGAGGGGGGTTGATCCAACACTGCGCTCTGTCTGATACGGATAAATGCAACGTCAGTGTGCGTCAGTGTCTGTGCTGCACCAGAGCTAACTCTCGGCAAAGCAGAAAATGTGCGCCATAAGTCATGTGGTTTATATTATAATGTTGAATTGCAAAATATGAAAAAGCTGAGGCTTTTTTTCAGTTTACAGATCAAATGTAAACAATGAACCTTACGTACTTGTTTTGGTTCTGAGACCATTTTTTTGTGCTACCTAAAAACAAACAAACAAACAAAAAAAAAAACGGTCAGTTAGAAACTGTTAGGCTCAAATAATGCAAATCCACAAAGACAATCATTCTCTCAATCAAGCATGTAAACCACTGAATTAGGTATATGTTTTAAATAAAATGGGTAATTAAATTTCTGTTGGATCATAACAAAACAGGAAAAAGACAAATGACTAAGTATGGTTCTTCTAAACAATACAGAAATCCAATTTTTGTTAAGTTTATCAACAATTGTTGGACTGTTCATCAGTTTAGAAACAGTTTGTATTATTTTTATTCATTTTATCCATGTCAGAACAATGAAATATGAATTAAAACCCTTTACTCTAAAATTTGCATTATGCAAATAAGCAAAGAAAAATTGTTGTGATTTTGAAATAATTTTTATACAATGAAATTGGACATAAAAACTTCAGCATAGAGTTGGCTGACTAAATAAATGGTTTTATATTATTAAATTTAATATATTTTTTTTTGTTAATCAACAATTTAATAGATTTTTGTTGTTCAAGATTTAAAAAAAAAGGTATAGTAAAAAGAAAAGAATTATAGGATGATCATTTGATACTACATCTCTGCACAGTAACACAAATGTCAAAGAAATTTGAACCCAGAAACAGCCATTAGAACAACTTAACATTGTTTTCCTTTTTACATTTTTATTTCTTAAGGAAATCTTTTTGCTTCCTAATTTTATCATCAAATAGCAACACATTAATCATAATGAGACAATCTTACCTGCATGTTTTGGTAGAGACGCATTGCTTTGGATCAGGTACTCTGCAGAAACGGATGATGCAGGAGAAGCTTTCTCTGCT
This sequence comes from Poecilia formosa, assembly GCF_000485575.1. Classification (NCBI taxonomy): domain Eukaryota; kingdom Metazoa; phylum Chordata; class Actinopteri; order Cyprinodontiformes; family Poeciliidae; genus Poecilia; species Poecilia formosa. Next base: position 1,731,560 of record NW_006800063.1, on the reverse strand, counting down.
GTTTGCACACTGTGAGCTGCAGTAGCTGTGAGGTGGATTGGAGCAGCTGTGCCACTCTGTCAAATCTTGTTAAGTGTCTTATGACCCTTTGTTCTTACCCCTATTATCATTAGAGGACAAACTTCTGTTGTTTTTGCGCTGCAGCAGGAGCACCGTACGCACAGATTAGGATAATGAAACATGATGTTGGGGATAACACCAAAGTCTTTACACAAATGAGCATCTGATTTGTAGACATATTTATTAAAGGCTCACACTGTCACATTAAACTTTACCTTGTTGTTAAATTACAATTTTCTCTTTACGGTACTGAGATGAAACCTTATAAATAACACATGGATGAAAAAGAAAGCTTATTGGACCTCGAAGATACGCTTTAGGCTACAAATAGACGTAGTTGTAGTAAAACATTACTTACAAAAAACAAAAAATGATGCTTTCATGTAAAAAACAACAACAAATGCATAAAGATCTGATGTGTATACAGTACCATACAATGGCAATCAGCAAAATAAATGAACTAACAAAGATACAAATAACTAAAATAAAATCAATTTACTGGCATAAATAAATGAATGATTAAATAAATAAATCTGACATATGTACAATATCAAAAAAAATCTAGACAAGTAAAAGCAATTAAATAAAATCCTGTGTGTGATGAGTATTGTGCACACTGATGTAAATGAAAAATATACAAATAATAAATAATTTCATTAATAATTTGGATACAGTACCATGCATTGGTAAATATATGAACATAAAAAAACCAAGACCATTTTTCAGTATGTGTTGTTCCTTAATTAAAATCGTATTTTTTGTTGTTTATTAACCCCTTATTTTAAAATTATATTTAGAGTACACAAAAATAAATTATTTCTTCTTCTATGACGCAACCTACAGAGTCGTTGAGTATATTTGATGAAGAAGGGAGGATACCCACAAGCATCATTATATTACAGATGCTGTCTGGTGGCATGAGAAAGAAAAAAAATCCCAATCGATTGAAATAAAACTAAATAGGATCAGACTTGTCAATTATTTACACTATTAATATTAATAATTAACGTTAGTATTAAGTTGTGCCCATGAATTAAACAAGCCGTGACAACGATTTTTTTCCCCCCCTCCAATGTCAGCGGACGGGCTTCGTACAATGCTTTTCATTACAAACCTGTGGATTTCAATGAGGTCTTACCAATAACCTCCAGTAGGTGGCAGTAATATCAGTTGGACAACAACAAACGTACAACATAAAGGAAGAGTGTTGGGCAGGGAAACGGAAATGTCAAACGAGTAAGCAGGATGCGACGCAGAATACCTTCTCTTTAAACTGTAGGATGGTTTGTTAATTATTAAGAAGAAAAAGTCATATAATATTGCCAGAAACCAAACTGCAGCTATGACGAATGGTAAGTGAGTTGCTTTATCCGACAGGTTAACGTGAGGAGAATAGTTTTAAGTTGGCTTAGTTAAGAGCAGAGCTAGTGAAGGCTAGCTGGGCTGTAGACGTGGCCCCTGGTGCTGCTTTCTGTCATGTCATGAAAACCGAAATAAACCCACCATTCATTCTGATACGGACTGATCTAATTGTTTTTGAAGTTATAAATGGACTGTCAAGCTCCTTGTGTTTACGATAAAATTACTATTAGAGTTGTTGGGCTACAAAGTAGTTGGCTAACTAGCATTGGTCGGTGAAGCTAACACTAAACAAATCAGGATGTCCAGGTGAACCTTAGTTGTGAAGGGTGTATTCTTCTTTTTCTATGGTTGGTATCTTGTTGGTAGTGGACAGATGTAGACTTAACCTTAAAATGTTGACATTGCTGGAACTGACCAAAGCTGACCAGTAGATTAATTGAAAGACGTTTTGCTACTTTAACTTTTCAGCAATGTTTAGCCAAGCCTAGCCTGCTTGGGAAAGAATTAACACTTGAATTTAAACATTTACATGGAAAGAGAACATTTAGACAGGCAGCCTGCTCACATTTCCAGATGTATCTCAATAAATTATATTATCAAAAAACCACAGTTATTTCTGTAATTAATTAAAAAAAGCGAAAACCAAATATGATAGAAATTCATAACAAAACAACCTGCTTGCTTATAATATTACACAATTTTAAAAACTGGATTTTCAGTGAATGAAATAACCTGCGTAATCATGGTAAACATCGCTGACGTGATAGTTGTCAAGTTAGAGTCAATATTTTCAGAGCCACCACACTGAGACTTATCCAGGACGGGAGCTGCAAAATCACGTGTTTAGCGACTCCTGAAGCAGAGATATCAGAGTCAGGTTACCTGGGCTAAGGAGAAAATAAACAACTACTGTTAAAATGTTTCATATGGAAATAAATCTTACATTCTATTAGGAGATCAAGATCCCAGAGTCTGAAAGGAGGAGCAAGGAGACACAAAGTTGATGTTGTAGTCATGGTGAAAAAAATTAGCCACGGTGTTGTAGTTTTACAGAAGTTCTCTTATTTTGTTTTATTAAATTAATGGCCCAATTTACATCTGAGTAATGGTTTATAATGTTGTTTGTCCTCTTTTGCAGTCTACTCCTTTGACGGCATCCTTGTGTTTGGGCTGCTGTTCATCTGCACTTGTGCGTACCTCAAAAAGGTGCCTCGTCTCAACAGCTGGTTGCTGTCAGAGAAGAAAGGAGTGTGGGGCGTCTTCTACAAAGGTAAACGAAGAGTAAAATACCCCCAACAGAATAATAATTCAACATATTAAAAAATTTAAATCAACATAGTTTTTTGGATATTGTCGGAGAGTTTTGCTGTGCAGAAATAATGCCATATTTTGTCATTAATAAGGGGAAATGTTTGTGCCATTCATGCACAACTTTGTCATTGTAGAGCTTAACAAACAATACAATTGGGAAAACTTTTTAAAACTCCTAATTAGACCAATATGTGTGTCATTGTCACCGAGTAACTTTATTTTTATTCTGCATTTAACATACTAGATTTTCCAAAACATTTGACATAGCTAGTAAATAGTGAGATAAGCACTCGTTTATCCAGTTTATACCAGCAAACTACCAAAATGCCGACATTTACTGACTAAGATATCCGTGGTTTGTTCGGGTGGGTGCCTATCTCTTTATAGTGTTCATTGGGTGAAAGGTCATCAATTCATGGTGAATGAAAATATTAAACAATTTGTTTTAACGCTCTGACATTAAAGTTGAATTAAAATGTTACAGTTTCTTGAGACACTTTGTTGCTAATTTGGAGGCGTGCCATCCAGGATTGTTGTCCATTTGGAAGATCCAATTTGTGCCTGAGCTTTAAGACACTGTCTTATGTCTGTAATGTTGCTTTACTAATTTAGTGTAATGCTCTTTCTCCATGATGTCATGTATTTTGTGAAGTGAACCAGTGGATCCTGCAGTAAACACACAATTTGATGCTGCCACTGCTGTACTTCACAGTGGGATGGTGTTCTCAGGCCTCTCTGTTTTTCCCTTAAATGTATCAAACGTACTTCAATTTTAGGTTCATCAGATCACAGAACATGTCTTCAGAAATCAGAGACTTTATCCCTAAATCCATTTGCAGAAAGTAAAAAAAAAAAAAAAAAAAAACTTTAATGCATTACTTCATCCCATTTTGGTACATGACTCATTTAATTGCGAATGGAACTCTCTAACCTGATTGGGTGATCTTCTTCACAAGGTCTTCTGCTATTACTCTGGGATTCATACACTTACTTGACACCAAACCACATTCATCTCTTGTTCCTATCTGGTATGACGGATGGACATTCATGCTGTTTGCAAAATAATTGTTGGAACAGAACAGTGCGACACTTTAGGGAATTTTGTACGCAAGATGTCTGACATCTGTTTCAGTTTCAGTTGATGTCACCTGAGGAAGCAGAGTGTTCAGAGTGTTGCCCTAAAATACATCTTTCCTGTGCTGTATCTGTGCATCACTGACCTGTAATCTTCTTCATTCTTAGCTGCAATAATTGGGACAAGGCTTCACATCGCCGTGGCGATTTCCTGCTTGATCATGGCCTTTTATGTCATCTTCCTGAAATGATAGTCACCCTGGGCTGGACAGACTGAATGGCTGCTGGCTGAGAACGGACTCATCTCTGTGGTCCTGTGTCAATCCTCGCCATGGGGGCCGCCTCGAAGTGACAGACAAGCCCCCCCCTGGGCTTCTGGACCCTTGTAAATATCAAGCCAGTGCTGCCCCCTTCTGGAGGCCAGGCATATATAACTCTTCCCTGAATATGTATGCACTACAGACATGGAGGATGTTGTGAATCTACAGATCCTACAATTGAGAGAGCCTGCTGGTTCACTTGATTTCATTCTGTCGTTGGGTTGTATTGTTATTTGTCTTAATTAAGACACTCACATGATTATTATTAATGTTGTACTTTAAAACAGCAGATTGAAGGGTGAAATGTTCATACACTTTACCTGTGTACAATTTAAAATTTGCCACACTGTACATATTAAAATAATAATAATAGAAATCCAATGATTAATTCCACTTGCTCCCAGTTATACTGTTGTTTATGTCTTGCTTTTCCTAGCACCGGTGGAGGGAAAGATATAGCTAATATATAAATATGTCCTTGTCTACACTATTTTTTAAAATAATTGCTTTTAATCTTGTACATTTTCTTACTAGCGCCTCTTATGTTTGACATCTCCTAAACATGTTTCAGGTTTGAAGGACACTTTTTGTACAAGTTTATGTTCCATTTATTTGATCGTCACTGCAGACGTTTTTTGTTACATTCAAAAACGTCATCGTGCTTTACTGGAATTATATGTGAAGTACTAAAACAAAGTAGTTCTTATTTGTGAAGCAGAAGGAAAATGATGCATGCTTTTGAAATAAAAGGAAAATACAAAATGTGGTTGTGGTTTGCATTTGTATTCCTACGTCGACGTTGTTTGTGTTTGTGCTGCACGGTTTTGGTTTTTTTTTTTTTTTTTTTGTTTTGTTTTGTTTTTTACCAGTTTGCAATTCACATTTTTGTTAAACTGCTTAAATTCAATAAAGGATATGTTTTGATCTGGACTTTACGGTTCTGGTTGAAGGTGAGCCTCCGACTCAGTTAAAAATCTTCAAAATTTCTTTCGTACCTTTTTGTTTCTCGGACTGATTTCTATATAGAACAATCTTATGAAAGGAACCTTATTAGTTCCTTTTACCTGCTGGAGAACAAAATTCCCTCAGTATGATGCTGCCACCACCATGGTTCTGTGTGATTCAGGATGATGTGCATTGTTAGTTTTGTCACAAATTGCATTTTACATCTTGTTATAAACTGCTCCACAACTTTATCCCCAACCTGTCTGTTGTGTTCCTTGGTCTTCATGAAGCCTTTTCTTCTAAAAACAAAAATGTTCTTTAGCAAACCTCTGAGGCCTCCACCAAACAGATCAGGTGAAATGAGTACTGATCTTTTAGTATGTTTTAAAATTTTATGACTGGAATTAGATCACACACGTGAGATTCGTTTTAGTGAAAGCAGATATTGAAACTAACATTTCTTTATCTTGGCAATTGGGTGCTAGATTATGTTGATCTGACACATGCAGTCACTTTATAATTTATTCTAAGCATGATGAAAGGGGTTGAGATCAGTTCAAGATCTATCACAAATCTACCAAATTTGCAGATCGCCACAGAAGAGCTCCAAATGAAAATGAAACTAATGCTAAATTTGCTACATTTAATTTAAAAATGCCAAACTGGTTTCGTGATCATGCCAATTTATTCATTTGCTGTTAATCAGACTTCATTATTTGTACTATTAAAATGCATTGTTTTGGAGAAGTTCAATGATGTTTTGATTTTTTTTTTTTTAAATGTTAACAGTCTCTGCTTCTTGTGTTTGAAAAACACATTGTATTCCTCAAGTGTTAGTAGTACCCACGAAGCATAGCTCAGCACACACGTGTTTGCATGTTTCAGATTGTTAACTTGTTTCAAAATAGCTCACAGTCATTGTGGTCAGTGTTTTTCTTGAAACAATACGTTGTTTTGGTGCTTTCATTTTCACCCCCAAACCCTCATGCATGTTGCAGAAACTCCCTGCAGAATTTCCCATCTCAACTGTTTTACCCCCCTCAAGCATATGGTGGTGGGCTCTGCGTGCTGCTACTGGTTTTAAGTTGACTTCCAGTCAGTCAATAACTTGGAGTATTTTTGATTTACATAATTTACCTTTTGAATTTCATCCAGTGTGTTTAAGAGAGTGCTCCACAAAAAGTAGTGAACATGCAAAAGCTAGTATATCACCAAGTCGTCCCTTCACTTACTTTTCTTCAGAACAGTTTTTTTATGAATGAAGTTATTGAACAACCATGTTCATTACAGGCTTTTTAGTGGCAAAAGCAGTTATGAATTGAAGCATCACCATTGGGCTTGTACTGTAAAATGTGTTAACCTCAAAGGATAGAGATGGAATATAAGTGTGCTCTTTATAAATAAGATAAAGACCAAAAGCTATTAATATACTTCCTGTCCAAATACAAGAGCCTCCAAATCCAATGTCTACTGTGCATAGAAAACTAAACAATCTCCAGTATGTGCATGTCTATGTACTGGTATCTAAAATCTTTGACATTTACTGCCACATCATCTTTAATGAATATGGTGTGACAAATTTCGAAAATGCCAAGGAAATGTGTTTTTTGTAAAATCTACCTCCTTGAGCATGTTGGTTGACAAAATGCACAGTTTTGTGCTTTACACCCACACATCTTTTGGTAAATGCGTCTGTCTCTACAGAATGGAGTTAGCAAATAGCAGATTTTAAAATGTTGGGTAACACTTTATTTGAAGGGGGTTGAATAAGACTGTCATGACACTTTCATAAACATGACATAACACCTGTCATGAACATGAATAAGCCTTCATGAATATTTATGACTGTTGTCATAAAGGGTCATTCTGTAAATTATGACACTTTTAATACAAAGTTGACATGATTCAAAATGTCTGTTATGACAACTTGACATTAACCAAGAAATCATTACTGTTTAAACTTTACCTTTAATAACATAAAGTTACCTGATTTTTAAAGTGCAATCAGTAATACTTTTATAACAAATTTATATCAGTAATGATTTCTTGGTTAATGTCAAGATGTCATAACAAAGACATTTTGAATAATGTCAACTTTGTATTAAAAGTGTCATAATTTACCGAATGACGCTTTATGACAACAGTCATAACTATTCATGAAGGCTTATTCATGTTCATGACAGGTGTTATGTCATGTTTATTACAGTGTCATGTCAGTCTTATTCACTCCCCTTCAAATAAAGTGTTACCAAATGTTGTCTTACAGTCGTTTAAAACATGGACATAGATCGAAGCATCGTTCAAGCATTAAAATAGTCCAGTTCAAATTAAGACCATGATCAAATTGATAATCAAGCAAAACTTGAAAACTCTTCAACGCTGTTGCTCTTCCTCCAGTCTGACCGAGATTGAGCCATTTTCTACAGGATGGTTTAAAAAGTTGGTCTGTAGATATACAAAGCTGGTGGGGAAAAGACAAAAGTTGTACATATGTAATTGTAGAGGGGCTGAATAAAGTCATTTTATTTATATGAATGTTTCTTCCTCCCTATTGAGAAGACTGGACTTATTATGCTGCCATGCATATGGAACAGATTGATGCAATTTGACCTGCTGTTGCATCTTGGATAAATATTTGGATAAATATCTTTAAACTATAGGAGGAAAATGCATGTTTTTGTACTGGAATAGCTTACTGAGGTAATTCCCATACTTTTGTTTCAAGCATTTTGTCATTTCGTATCAGTATTTATAATATCAGGTCCAGATAAAAAAAATATGGTTGAAGATCCCTGAATTAAAACAGAATTTGGTAAGAGTGCATTTCTCTATTTTGCTCCACTTCTGTAAGATATGTTTATATGTTAAGAGACAATTCCTTCTCTTCATATTTTTGTCTCTTCATTGCTTGAAAGAGACATGATATATTCCATCCAGCATTTTCTTGGTGATGAATTATGTTGGCGTGAGTCTGTTTTGGGGCATAACGTTTTTCTCTTATTATTCCTTTTTAGCTTTACTGATGTTGTTTTTGAAATTGTGCAGTGACCTTGACCAGGATTTCCTGGAGAAAGAGATGCTGTGTCTCATTGGGACCTTGCTGGGTGATTGAACGACAACAATCTATCTGTACCAGGTTCCCCTTTCACAGTTACAGAATGGCTGGTGCTAATCTTCAATGGTCACGAGGAAAGAGGTGGAATACACACTGGACAGGTCACCGGTCCATTACAGGGCTCAGCACACAGGACAAACAATCATGCACACACAAACGCCTAAAGGCAATTTAGAGAGATCAGTTGTTTTTAGACTATGGGAAAGCTGGAGTACCCGGGGTACTACAACAACAGCAGCAACTACTACTGCTACTACTAACAATAATAATTATACAAATAACAATAATTAGTTGTGTATTACTACATACAATCACAATAAACTACACAGGTCTTGGTTATACCATGTCAATCTGTGAAAAATGCTCCAGGTAAGACAATGTTTAGTCCAAATTAGGGGGTTTTAAACAGTTGTACAATATTTTTTTTTCTTCATTTAAACCATTTAGTAACCAGGTTTGGTTGTAATTTAGATACATTTTCAAAGTATGCCTCATTCTGGCATGTTTTATTCTTATCAGAGGCTATTCAAGTAAAAATGCCTAACTATTGACAGAGGGAGATTCCCGCCCCAGGGGATATCCCCTAGTTACCCAATAGCGCGCACTTTCTCGCGAGAAAATCTTTCTCACCACCGTGAACGCGCAGTGACGATCGAACGTGCGCGTTCAGGTCGCCTCGCGCCCAGCTCAGAATAGAGGCGAAAAATCCAGCGAAAGCCAGACAGAGGGCTTCCTGACCTGAAACATTGTGTACACCAAGTTGTTTCCGAGCGCTCCGCAGACAGAGGAGGGGGATTTTCCTTTTGCGCAACTGCTCTTTTTTTTTTTTTTTTTTTTTTTTTTTTTTTGCAGAGACTGGGCGAGTGAAGTTGTGCTTCATTTTTAGAGTTTACACAGGGAGAGCTGCAGCACAGCACGTCGCTACACGCAGGGAGGAGCGGAGAAGAGGGCAGAAGTTTCCGCTGGCTTGTTTTGTCACCGCGGGGCTGCTGGTGGTCAATCCGCAGGAATGTCGCACAAGGAGAGACCCGTTTTTTACCGACAGGAGCTCAACAAAACCGTGTGGGAAGTCCCGCAGCGCTATCAGAACCTGTCTCCGGTCGGCTCCGGTGCTTACGGATCCGTGTGGTGAGTAGTTGCTGCTGCAGAGTCCTGTCGAAAGCTCGCGGCGCGATTGCACAACGACCGACTGGCTTCCCATTACCCGCGGAGGCCAAGCGAGCTGGCTCTCCTCGGGAGTAGTTATTAGCTTGCATCGAGCTTCCGTGGAAGACATGCTTGAACAGCAGCTATTGTTTACAGCTTCTCGTCGTGCACTTACCATAGCAGTTCGCGTCAATTTCGGGCTTTGATTTATGTTTTGTGCACATTGGCTTGCGTTTCCATGCTCACTTTTGGTTCTTCTTCTTTTCCTTTTTTTTTGCTTTAAGTTTTAGCGACACTCCTGGTGTCTACTGTGCAGACGGCCTTCGGTTTGCACTGGTCCCTCCTCTGATTAGATGACATGCCCATACTTGTATCCTATGGAGAAAGGGTGCCTCCTCGTTGCATCTGTTCTGATGGTGTCTGTAAATAGCATGGCTGCTCTTAGTCCTGCACGTAAAGAACTAACTACCTGACCCGTCCTAGTATTGCATGTACATTATTCATTTTCCAGTTGGGTGCAGCCTGCAGAGTACCAGGAGGTCACGTGGTTTTTCGGAAAGCAGGCCCCCTTACTTCACATCGTTCTACAGGAACCCATCCGAGGATGATGATGATGACTCTAGTCTGGAATGATGTCATCCTTTCTCCCGTTGTGTTACACACGGATGAGTCACAGTCCCGAGGTTAGGTGTTGGCCTCAGCTGTGACGCCCTCCAACTCAGCCATGTCATTATGATATAGACGTGTTGGACCTGTAACTTTCCTGCTTACTTTGACCCAACTTTAGCTGCTTGTAAAGTCTTTTGCAAGAGGAATTCCACGGAAGTGCATGCCCATATTTAGAATTGACGATAATAACCGCTATTAAAGTGAATCGGGAGAACTCTTGCAACGTTTTCATAGCCCCCCCCCCCCCCAGCTTCATGTCGCAATCACAAACTGAAGTGGTTTTTATGTTAGGGAGCCACAAAACAATTGCATCCAACTGTGAAACGGAAGTCATTTTAGTCTGAGTGCAAATTCAGCTGTTAAGTGAATGCCTCGAAGGTTTATTGGGTTTATCAGAGAGGATCTTTCGGAGTACAATATTTAGCCAGTAGACCAGAGTTTCAACTCAGCAAAAGCTCTCGCTTAGACATAAATGACATTTCCAAAAATACTGAAGGCCATACAGAGTAGGAAGCACTGATTAGAAGTAGAGGAAAGAAGAAAACATACACATATCGCACCAGATATTGCCATCGTAATATTTGCTAATGTTATTGCAAGATTTTCTAATATTGTGCAGGCTTAGTTATTCATATATTAAAATGGCCTAGTCAAATTTCCCTAAGTGTAATTTAATATCTCTGGCCAAGCTTAGATTCATGTTCACTCTCTCCATCCAAACTTCCTTAGGATTTTGCAAGGAAATTCCTCAAAAAGACCTGCAGTAGTAATCAAAGCATGAAGTCACTGTAAAGGCATTGATCGATTACACACTTTCAGTTTTGATTTATGAAAAAAATATGAAAGCTTTGTTTCTTTTTTTTGCCTCATTTCTCAATTATACACTATTTTGTGTTGGTCTGTCGCATACAGTTCCTCCAAAAGTCAGTCAAATGGGACACAGTCTAAAAAGTTGTAATGCTGTTATTACTCTTGTGAGGTTCTGTGTGATTTATATGTCAAACTATTTTATATTTTTCTTTTACGCTTATCTTTTCCTTGCGACTTTACTGCAAAAGAGCTGATAAAACTTTGAGCTTGCAATTTCACTCATGTCACACTGCTGTCAGCTGCTACTGTTTTTAAAAGTAAAGCAAATCAAAAAGGGAAAAAGAAGTCCTTCTCTTTTTTTGAATCCTACAACAAGTTCATGCTGTCTTTGTCAGAAACATCAAAGCCTGTTTAACTACAGTAACTTCTAATAAATCATCCGGCCAGTTTCTCCAAACAGCCTTCAGCCTCTGAAATCCTTCATTGTTTCTGAAAAGCATGAATACCGTCAGCTCCTCTAGCTGCACTCCTTTTGAGTCTTTTATTGTTGCTCCCATAGTATTGCTCAATTTTGTCACACAAATTTGTGCGAAAAAGATTTATTATGCTGGTTTATTGGTTTCCCTCTCAGTGATATAATGTGAAAACAATCCCATGTCGTCTTAGCAGTGCTCAGTTTTATTTTAAAAAGTCGCACTGATTCAAACGATTTTAAAGCTTTGTAGAGTTTACCCTGAATGTCACTGTTTGCAGAAAGTCAGTGTTGAATGGTTTAAATAGGCTCCAAGTTGACTTTTCTCAGCTAAGAACAACAACAAAAACACGAACCCAATACAGAGCCAGAGGTTAGTCACATTTTAAAGTGTCAGACAGTCAAAGATAAAAATGGGGCACAACTGTGTAGCAAAGTTTTTGAAATTCAAATTACACGCCTTGTTGCGCTCTGACTCACTCAGTTCTCGTCTCGCAGTATTATGTTTTCAGCTTAAGTTTAAGAACAAGTCCTTTTCTGTCTTTAACTTCAGCATCTTTAGAAATCATTTTTAGTCTGTAGTTTGGACGTCACAAAACGTTACAGCAACTCTTAAATGGTTGAAAACTTCAGTTTAACATATTTGCAGTCCCCCCCCCCCGCAGCTCCGTCCTTTTTTTCTAGATGAAAGGAAAAGACTTATTTTGCCTGGAAAGTTATGTCCTTTAGTATTGCATTCAGAAAATGTGTTTTATGTGTCTTTCTGAGCAGAGCATATTACAGCTTCACTGCATGTTAATGTTTTCTATTATACTGCAGTTTACTTTTTCTTTTTCACGTTAATACTGCTTCAGTTTGCTCAAGAAAAACAAAAAACAGTAAATAAGCAGGGTGTAGCTTGGCTGCCAATTTTGACTAAGTTATCACAGCTCTTATATTTGTCATACCAGTTCTTGCATTGATTGCTCTTGTTGCCTTATGTCACTAGGAGGACATCAACACCTGAGCTCTGTAATTATGTGCATTGTGAGCTCTGACATCTTGAGCCCAAAAACAGCAAATCTAGATGATGAAGAGTGCAAATACCTCTATGACAAACCTTAAAAATGGCTTCTTTTTTCTTTTCTTAGTTTGTCATGTTTCTCAAAGGTTAGTGTGTTAACTGGAAAGGCTGCACTGGCCTACATTTCTGGATCATCTTGATGTTTGTTCTTGTCTTAAAATGGATAAAAAGATTAGTACTCATAACACCTGTCTTGCATACCTGCATTAATTAGTTTTATGTCTTGGTGCGTGTTTTTTTTTTTTCCTCCATTCTTTGCAAATGAAAATTAGGGTTGTGACAGCAAAAGTCACCTAAAATTATTTTGAGAGCCTTAAAAGTTGTAAGAATTATATTTGTCCTTTTTTTTTAAAAAAAAGGATGTTTTTTTATTCACTTTAGTTAATTTAAATATTGCATTTGTACGCGATTGTTCTAAAAACAAACACACTAAGTAACAAAGGCTAAATGCATTGTAGACTTGTATGTAAAGTTTTTATTTGTTTTCATTTGATTAGAGTTCCCAATGTGTTGCTGCTGAAGACATTGCTAGAAATAAATATAGAAATAAATATAGGTATAGATATAAATATCCTTTGTGGGTCCCACAGTGGGGAAATTCTGGTGTAACAGCAGGGTCAGGGCATGTGGGGTCACATAAAGATAAAGTGTTAAAAATATATAAAAAGAAAGAAAATTAAGAATGACATACTGTATGCTGCTGCTGACGGTTATAGAAAAGTTTTTGTTGTCTCAGTTTAATCACGTTGGTTTATGCTCTAATAATCTGAAATTTCACTAAAGAAAAGCACCTGTCTTCAGACTCTTGTGATTAGACTGCATTAAAACTTGCTGAGGTGTTGTTGTCAGATGTGTCCAAACACCGTAAGATAAAGATCTCGATGTGTAAATGAATGTAGGCTGGCACAAAATGGCTTACTCAGATTTAGTTCACACAACAATGCGACTGTAGGTTTACGATTTTCTCCAGGAGAGAACAGCTAAAATGCACTGAAAGATGACACTGCACCCATTACAGACATCTCTACCAGTCATTTGTAGTACACATTTATGTGTTTGCTCACTTAGCGTGCCTGTTAGTCAGCAGCCTGGCTCTCCACTTCCATGAGAAGCTGGCCTCACAGCGCTGCTCCTTTTTTACAGCCCACAGTTTATGGCCATTTGTTGCTGCACTTCCATTTATCGCAGACTAATTGGACGATGTGTTCTTAGGCTTGTTCTGTTTGCCTTGTAGATTAGCAGTAGTTTTAAACATGGTTTGCTCGTGTCATATTTTTTTATTTTTTTTTATTTTAGTTCTGGTTCTGCTGAGTCTGACTTTTCCCTCACTGCTGACACACACATGGTTGTTCCTCAAGCCTCCAACTTTGGGTGTGGGAGATTATCTTCGGCTTACTGGAAAGAGCGCAATGCTTATCTTAATGTTCTTGTTATGGACGCATGACAAATAGGGTCATAGTTTACCACTAACCCTGCTACAGCTGGGAGTAAATTCTAGGATGTGTTTTGCATTCTTGGTAGTTTAAAATGTTGACCGTCCAAGTGTGTATTAAGGTGTCCAGGAGAAATTTACACTGCTCTGTTTCTGAGTTTTGCTGCTCATTGACTAAAGTTCCTGTTTTGTATTTGTAGTCTAGTCTTGACAAAAAGCAGACTACCATTGTAACAACAAATTTGTTAGCATCATTATCAGGAAAGATTGCTATTTTTTTTCCACCTGGGTTTGCAGTCATCTTTATATCTATTCAGATTAGGTGATTGACCTGAGAGGAATGTGGGTTATCTCAAGCAGGTTGTGCTCCTTTCAGATACAGTAAAGGCAGAAATATGTTGTGTGTTTTAAAGGAAAGATCTGTCTGCCTGTGTGTTGAGGAGACCACGGAAAATCCCTGAGTAACGTTTGAAACTTGATAAAACAAAATCACTTCTCTGCTTTTCCGAGTGTTGCATGTTTGGTCCGACCGGATTCGCTGTTTTTGACAAAAAATATCCCGTTCAACTGTTTTTATTTAGAAACCGTTGCTTTGTAAGCAAAGAAGTTGTGCGGCAGTCTTCTTTTTAATTTGAAAAATCTCTGCAGTGTAAATAATTAATCACAAATTAGCATTTTTATAAGGTAGCAATATTTGATGTTTTTCAGCTCCAGTAATTTTTTTTGCATGCAATTTCTTTGATGCAGAGTCTAATGACTTGCTAAATAATGCATTCAAAGCAGTCCTTTGTAATTACAATACAGAAATACAGTACACTTACAGATATTATAATCAGCATATGTATGTAATAAGGATACCTAATATGTTGTGCAGTTTTTGTGTGATAAGAGTAATTAGTTATAAGAGATTTGATGATGGATATGTATTCCCCAGTACAAGGTTTTTAAAGTTGTAATGCTTAATATAATGACGAAATCCGTCTTTACAGCATGCAAACTTAGCAAATGTAAAATACTCCATATACAACGGTAGGTTTGCTTTATCTGGACAGTGCTTTGAACAGCAGTTCAGTACTAAAGTGGCTGTTGTTCTTCTGCCTGTTGCCGTCCACAGCGGTCATAATGTTCAGCAGCAGGTTCAGTTATTAAAGTAAGAACTGAAACCGAGGGCTCAGTGTTATGCAATTATTTGCTCCGTCTGCTGGGTTGTGACCACCTGCACAGTCAGGTGAAGGATCTCGCTGTCGGCTAAATCAAGGGAAACGTTGAGCTTTTGATGCAGTTATTTATTCCCCGCCTGCATTAAGACATCGGCTGCCTTCGTCTCACGCGATTCATACGTTCTGCTCGTTCACAGCTCGGCGTTCGACGAGAAGACGGGCCTCAAGGTGGCGGTGAAGAAGCTGTCCAGACCTTTCCAGTCCATCATCCACGCAAAGAGAACGTACAGAGAGCTGCGGCTGCTCAAACACATGAAGCACGAGAACGTAAGTCCCCCTGCAGTTCGGCCTCCCTCGCTTCCAGCAATACCTCTGTCCTGGCTCTGCAAACCCGCACGCAAACCTGCATATGTCTTTTGTTTATTTTAAGCCTTAATAACCGCCCGGTCACATCTATGTCTGCTGTACATGCAGGGAGAGCCAGGTGACATTAGGGCATCATGCAGTGCTGATTCTGGAAGGGGGGGGAAGAGAACAGAGGAAAACATGTTGTGACACATGTAACTAGACTGTATTAATCAGGTTACAGGTTATTTATATGGCACGTTTGAAAAGGCTCCAATTATGAGAAAAGTGAAGGTCATAGCAACACACTGAGGTTTCTGTTGTTCTGTGAATGATAGCATAACCAACCCAAGACTGAACTGGCCAGCTGAGGCAGGTGTCGGCTCTTGCTTGGAGAGGTTTTCCCCCTGCGTGTGGCTCTGTGCCGCTTTGTGCTTTCTGAGTCACCAAACAAGTTTACTAGATGCACTCTCTCATCACCCTCTGCTCTACGGAGTCTTCTTTCTCTGTGTGTCCCTTTTTGTCACAGTGCATTACTCAGGGCAGTGGCTTCAGTTGCCACAAATCACTGCTTCTGCTCCCATTTTGATTGAATAGATTCCAAAGTCTGGATGAGCATGAGGAAGAAAAAGAAGAATGAAAAATATTTCAAATTTGTTGTTTCCATTCTTTCTTTTCTTTATTCCCTTTCTTCTTTAAAGCTATACTTTCCTTCCTTCCGAAATTCTTTCCCTTTTATTTTCTCTCCTTTCTGTCGCTCTTTGTGTTATTCAAGTCCTTATCCTTCATGCCGTCTTACTTTTTTCCTTTTGTCTCCTTCCTTCTCTTCACTTTCTTCCTTGTGTCCTTATGTTTCTTTCTTTCCTTGGTCTCTCCCTTTTTGGTGTCCTTCCTTCCTTCTGTACTTTCATTATCCCATGATCCTTCCTTGCTTTATCTGTGTTCCTTCTTCTGTGGCGTTTCCTGGTTCCAATTTAAAGCTTTACAAGCATGAACTTAAAAATGGAACTCTACAAATTAAAAAGTATTTTATATGAAAATTGTAGGAACTCTAATAATAGTAGCACTCCACAAATGACTGAATTACTCTACATAAGCAGATATCGGCTATTTAAGGTTTAGAACTAAGTTGTGTGTGGAGAAATTTGCATGGCTAAGAGTTTGTTTTTGTTGGTGTGCTTGCAGCTATCACAGGAGTAAGAGACTTTGCTGAACAAATATCTGAAATTCCTTTCTTATTTTCAATTCTTTGTCTTAACCCCCCCCCCTTCCCCCGACATTTGTTTGTCACATTCATTCATTCAGAAATTCAAGATTAGTCCTCTAAACACCCACTACAAAATTAGCCCAGCACTCACAATGCACAGTAAATGATTTCAGTGTTGGCACAAGTTTAGTAAGCAGTGACAGCATATCAACTAGAGGTGGTCCGATCGATCGGCCACCGATCATAATCGGCCGATTTCCGTGAAAAAGTGTATGATCGGTGATCGCCGATCACGGTCTCTTGTTGCCGATCACACAAACCGATCATCACCTGCATCTCATTTCGCAGCCTGCCTGTGCAGCTGGTCTCCTCTTTCCTTCACACTGCGCAAACGCGCAGCAACAAATCCTATAAGCGATGCCGTGTGGAACTATATCGCACTGAGTGAATGGGGAAGTTTGCTTGTTGCGGCGGAAAATTGAAGCAGGTCAAAATGCATCAACACGACGAATCCAATATGGCATAAAAACAATGCCATACTTGACAGAGTTTGGCTACATCGAGGCTCACTGCAGTAAAAAAGACATACGGAGGATCAGATAGCAGGTAAAGCAGCGCACAGCTACAAACACTCACCCGGATTAGCATGACGGTCAGAAAGCTAAACAAATAACCCGCAAAATTATTTAAGTCTTCGAGCTGCGATGTAAGACGCTGGTTCTGCTCTCACTGTTGAACCGCTGCTACGCTACAGGTAGTAATATTTCACAGACGGAGCTTCGCTTCTGCTCCACCTGGTAGTGACTCTCACACCGAACCTGCTTAAAGCTGCAGCATCTAACCTAAAAAAAAAAAAAACATTTTACATACTTATTAAAACTTTTGCTGTCCTAACATGAGACAGATTATCTCTGAGAAAATAATCGATCTCCTCCCTGTTCTGCATAATTACTCCGCTCAGTCAGAAACAGCCAATCAGAGCTAGCAGTAATCAGCTAGCCGCCATGCTAACAGGAAGTTTTCATTCAGTAACTCTGGATTGTTTGTTGTAATGGAACCTGTTTTTGCCTTTGAATGTCAAGTTTTATACTTGAATTTCTTGGCAATGTTGAGAGGTTTTATTTTGGCTGTGCATTATTTAGCCTCTTCAGAGCCTTCATATGTTATCAGTCTGTTAAAGATAGTATTATCAATAGCACTACAATTTGCACAGTGCCTGTTTTGTTTTTTTCTTGGAAAAAGTTATTAAAAACAAGTTTTTGTCTAAATTAAGGTGAATTCATGGTTCCTTTTTCCACATAATGTAACCAGTAGTGCTTATGATTAAAAAAATAATTATGTGATCGGTATCGGTGATCGGCCGTGATCGGGCCTCATGGGTGATCGGAATCAGAATCGCCAGGAAAAAACCTGATCGGCACATCTCCAATATCAACACAGAAGAGTAATGTTTGATTAATGCAGTTAGGCTGATTGTCTCTGGATGGGGTAGACAGAAGAAGGGAGGCGCTGTTCAGCAGCCTCACCGCCTGAGGCTACAAGCTTGTATAAACCTGCACCTCCTACCTGAGGGCAGCAGATGGGACAGGTGATGCACCGGATGGTGTTGGTTACAAATACTTTTGCGGATTCTTCTCAGCCAGTGGTTGGTGCGGATGTTATTGCTCTCTGGAAGAATTGACTCCAATAACTTTCTCCGCTGTGTTAGCCACTTTGCTTATTGTTCTAGGTCAAATCCTCTGAAGTAGTTACTCCCAGGTATTTAGAGTTAGGAAGTCTCTCTATTACCTCCCCGCCTGCAGAGATCTGTGAGTGGTTTTGTCTGCTTCTGCAGAAATCCACAATAATTTCCTTGATCTTTCTGATGTTCAGAATCGGGTCATTGTTGATGTTGCAGTTCAGTCCTGCACAGTGTCTCGTCAGTGCCGATGAGGCCGAGCGCTATGATGACATTAGCAAATTTTAACAGTTAGATTTGAGGGAAAGGAGGACGAGCAATCATGTATGGAAGAGAGTGCGTTTCTTTCTGTTTTTCTTTTATTTTGTCATTAAAGCTTTTGATTTAGAAAGTGTGCTTATGAACTATTCTACGTCAGGCTTTCAAAAGGCCTTTTAAAGCTTGACACATGAGATAAAGATTCAGTTTTCCAGATTTAATCAATATTGACTCAAATCTTGTCTTTTCCTTTCACTTTTGGATTTTTACTCTACTTTCTGTGGGTCCGTCACATAAAATCTCTGTAAAATACGTCGTCGTAAAAGAATCTTTGTGTGAGCCTGATTCCTTTGACTAAAACCCGATGAAAGCTGGTTGTGATTCATTGCACTCTCGACATGACTTTTTAACTAGATCCTGTTTTCTGAACACACCCTTATTTCACTACTGGAACAGCTACAGCATGTTTGCTGAGCAGTTTTGGAATTAGTGTTGCACAAAGCGGCGATACTGTAGCTACCTCTCTGTATTCATATGAAAAACAGGTTTTACATGAAGTGGAGGGGGGGGATTATTTGGGATTAGTGGAATCATTGTGCTAAATGCATATCAGTGACATTGTATAGAAACTGAATAGTTTGCTCGCATAATAAAATCACACTGAAGGGCTTATGCAAGAGTGCATGCATGCTATCGAGCTCTTGTTCGTCATGTTTACAGGAAGCAAAAGCATAAAGCTGCGCAGCTTTTTGATACAAACGTGAGATTTACACACACACACACGCGCACACACACACACACAGAAAAGGGATTCTGTGTTTTGCTCGTGCTGTTGCCAGGAGACTCCCCGGGTTTTGATTTTGGAAAGTCAGACTGGGCCAATCGGCTGTTTGCTGTGGCTTCAGCTCCGCCAATAAGCTCAGAGTTAGGATGCTGTGTGGGTGGGCCGCTCAAATGTTTTCACAGCACCTTATCCATCTCGGTCTCTTCTCTAGGGGATGGGGGCAGGGCTGGCACTCTATGTCAGTGTGCATGCTTGCACATATATGTGTATATAAATATGCATGATTGCGTGCATAAGCAGGTGCTTCAGATACATATCACACAGAGTTGCTTTTGCACAGCATTCCTCACCTTTGTTTTGGTTCATCCTGCAACAGCAGGAAAGCAGTTTATTCATGTTCAGATATTCAGCGCATCGTGTTTGGTTTTTCTTTTTTGCAGTTTCAGTCTCACTTGACAAGATTGTAGATGAGCGCAAAAGAGCCACTGCTCATTTTAATGTGTGCAACTTTTCTTTTATAATGAACTGTATTTAGCCACATCGGTGGCATCCTACCGGTTTGTGTTTTTTAGCTTTGTGCACACACTTGACCACAAAGGAAGTAAAAAACTGTATTCTGTGTAATGTCCCCATTTGTGTGATTAAAGAGCTGTGTAGTCAAAACATAGCATGATCTACAAATAATGTAATCAGATCAAATTAGATTTGTTAGTTGGGCTTAATCTAAAGAAACATTTGAGGTCACTTTGATATCTGGTTATTGTACTTCAGTCAAGGTTACTACAGAATCTTAAATAGTTTGGAATTTACTTTTGTTATTTTCCAGATCTAGAAAACTAATAAAGAAAGCAATTGCATATGGATAAATAGTTGAGTTTCCACTGATCTACATTGGTCCACCAGAAGCCTTTAAACTTTAAATCGCCCCTTCACCACACAAAGACGTTGAAAACCAACTTCTGTGTTGTCTTGTTTGATGATTTGTAGAACATACAGATGCCAGGACCTGTTTGTTTTGCAGGTGAGGTTCTAGTACTCAAAAAAAGCCAACGCAAAAAAACCAAAAAAAAAACATTTATTTTTGAGCAAATTTCCATCTGCAAAGTCTGTATTGTTGCAACAGAAAATCAGTGGGAACCTAGCTTTGCGTGGTAAAAATAGGCCTCATCAAACTTGTTTCTCACCTCAAGCAACTTTGGTGCAAGTGTGATGCTTTCTTTTGATTTAAAACAAGAATATTTAATCATGTGAGCCGAGTATTTTCCAATGCCGTGTTCTGTGTCGAAGAGCAGGCAGTTGTAAATGATTACTAACCTCCTAACTTATGTTTCTCTGCAGGTAATCGGACTCTTAGATGTTTTCACGCCTGCAACCAGCTTAGAGGAGTTCAACGATGTGTAAGTTACTTTTTCCATACCCCCCCCTCTTTCTGCTGCCTTTTTGTCCCCACTCCGGGAGTCTTTGGTTCTTATTGTTTTTCAGTTCCTCTTCCTCCTCTCTGTCTACGCTTCTGTTGCTTGACTTCAAACCCAAATGACGTTTGTGCAACTCGTGGCAGTTCTGCAAAAGATACTTAAAGTTTGTATGAGCCCAGCTTGTGGTGAGCGTGTACCAAGGTGAATGCAGGGCTGAACACGCGTGCACAGCGCACATCACAGCTAGTCTCCATGGTAACAGCCATCTGGCCGTCTCTGTGCATGTACTCTGTGTGTGCGTGTGTGTGCGTGTGTGTGTGCGCGCGCGCGCGCTGAATCCTCAATGAGCGTCCTTGAATTCTCTGTGTGCTGTTGCGTCATCAAGTTGTTGCACATTTGTGGAAATGTGAGCTGAACCTGCACAGACGATTCAGGATGTGTGACACCCCTATTTTAGGTGAGCGTTTGTGAAGGCAGTAAAAACTATTTTCATCCTGCAGAAAATCAGATGGACACAAGTCTCTCACTGATGATGATGATTCGGGCCATCAGAAACAGAGCATTAGACCGCGCATCAGTGCACAGCATTTCCATTTGGTGAAGCAAAATGGGTTTCAATTTTACAAAGTAGGAGTAAAAAATTCAGCTTTTGTTTCATGCTGTTCTAATTCAGGATGTTGATGCGTTCCGATTACGAATGTGTTCTGCTGTGCCAATTATGAGTTGTATGCGTTTGATTTTGAATTTCATTGATTAAGACAGTAAATGCATCAAATAGATACATCTTTAAAAAAATTAGAACATAATTGAAGAGTTGGTTTATTTTAGTAATGCCATTCAGAAAGTAACACTTACTAAGGTACCTTGCAGAAAAAAGTGACTGGATTATTGCTCAGCGGTCTATAGTCCTCTAAATGGCAAAAAGGAGTAGTAGTAAGTGTTTTATTTGGGTATCAAGGTCCCAGAGTCTGGAGGAAGAGTGGAGAGGTTAAGTTTCTCCAGCCTGTGTTTACTGAATGATTGAAACCATGCCATGTGCTGCAGTTGCTATGCGTGTCTCAGGTTTGACAATTGAATTGCTGAAACAAATAAACTATGATTTTCTCATTTACCTCCTTCCACTTGGTAACTATGTCAGCGTTAGAAGCTAAAGAGAATAAAATAAAGGGAAGTATTTGTTACAAAATGCAACAAATACTTGCAATGAATGAACTGAAAAATCTCTTTAAAGAGAAAAACTAGATGTTGAAAGTGACTGTGGGCAGGTTATGGTCCTAGTTGCAAAAATGAAAGCACACCTTGTGGCTGAGAATCAACATTTTCATTTTAAGTAGATTATAAATAAAAAAAAAAAAAAAAAAAGCAAACCAAGTTAATATTCAAACAATATATTCCTTTGTTTGGATTCTATTATAGTGATAACCATCCTGCACCCACAAGTTACAAATGAAGCATAATGGATTGACGGCCATAACTCTAAAAATATACATGCTCAGTTAGCTCCATACGGCTCCATCTATTTTAGTTGAACAAAATTGAATAAAAAGAGAATCTGTATAGAAATAAATGAAAAAAAAAAAACATGTAAAAAATCTCTCTGTATAAGGAGCGGACACATGAACTTAGTGAGCATATCAAGGCCGATCCATTTAAAGTGTTATTTCTTCTCCATTTTCTCCTAAAATACAAGATTGTTTGGCTCAGGAGGTAAGAAATTGTGGCTTTCTGAACATGTTAGGAATCCAGCTCCACCTCTAACAAACATGGATGTGGTTTCATTATCAGGAAAGCACGAGTGAAACTGATGCCTAAGCTGACCTTCGTTCCTTATGCTGATAATGCTGATGGGTTTTTAGAAGCTTGTAAACATCTTGCCAAGTGTTACAATGACTTACCAGACAGTTAGGGAAAGTAATGTAGCACGGCAAAGCCTTTACACATCTATGAAGGCTGATGCTCATGTATAATAAAGACCACGTCTGATCGACTGTTTCGTTTGCAGATATCTGGTGACGCACCTCATGGGAGCAGATCTAAACAACATTGTCAAGTGTCAGAAGCTGACAGACGACCACGTCCAGTTTCTCATTTACCAGATCCTCAGAGGCTTAAAGGTTGGTGCGAGTCTCACTCAATCAACAGCTTTAACTAAAATGACTAAAATTAGTAACTGGGTGCAGCTGGGTAAAAATGATTCTGAAAAGCAATGATGCATATATTTTCTGTAAGCTTCTTTATAATTTTATAAACATTTATTGCTTTATCTAATCATAAGCTTTCAGGTCATCTTTGGTCTTGGATGTAATGCTTTTAGTCGACATGTACAAAAGGAGTCAAAACAATGCAATAATCAAACCTAACATGTTTTTTCATGTCTTGTTTTTGCATCAGATTAGATTGTGTTCACGTATTACATGTAAATATGTATATTATGCATATATATGTACATATTTCATTGTCTAAAATAGTATTGAGTTTGGGAGTTAAACCCATTGTTTTTGCTCTTTCTCCTACAGTACATCCACTCAGCAGATATAATCCATAGAGTAAGTGTTGGCTCTGCTGAATATGTAGATAAACTCCATATATTAAACTATTTTCTTTCAACCAAAGCATACTGTTTCTTTTTTTTTTTTTATTAAACATGCTGACTGAGTGGAACCCTTTACCTTTTTTAGGACTTAAAGCCCAGTAATCTGGCTGTTAACGAAGACTGTGAGCTTAAGGTGAGGAACATTTCCCAGAACTGTGTTGGACCCACATCACTGAGCGGTGCTCAGCACACTGTTCTGTCTTCTCATTGCTCAGATCCTTGACTTTGGTTTGGCGCGGCACACAGACGACGAGATGACGGGATACGTAGCAACGCGGTGGTATCGAGCCCCAGAGATCATGCTCAACTGGATGCACTACAACATGACGGGTAAAATGTCACAATTCTTAAAACTGAGATCAACATATGCGCTTTTACAAATGTTAGATTTTGTACTGTGTGCTTAATTGTACTCTTCCGTTTGGATAAATAGGCCTTATTTTTAAGGCCATTTCAAACAAGAATAGCAAAATAATCTTCAGCTAGCAAAATAATCTTCAGCTCAATGTTTTTTTTTTTAAAGAAAATCTTTTTACCTCATCTGTACAGATTAATTTTCATGCTTCTGCTAACAGATTTTTTTATTTTTATGTTTAACAGTGGATATCTGGTCGGTTGGATGCATCATGGCGGAGCTGCTTACAGGACGGACGCTCTTCCCAGGCACAGACCGTATCCTTTCACTAATGTTACTTACGTCCCATGCATTATTAAATCTCTCTTTGACCATCATTTCTTTAATGCTCTTCATCTGGAGGACATTTTTACTGTTTATGTAATTCAGTTTTACACCAGTCTGAAAACTCAACAATCCTACCCTGCTCAGGCTAAGCCAAAAGTGTTGCAAAGTGTTTGTAGGTTGCATGCTGGAAGAGTAAACTGATTCATGCGATGCCCTTATAGTAGTGTTGTGATGGACCCTTTAGTGCAGGGGTGCCCAAGTCCAGTCCTCGAGAGCTACCATCCTGCAAGTTTTAGAAGTATCCTCACTCCAACAGACCGGGATCAGCTCTACAGAGGCCTGGTAATGAGCCATTCATTTGATTCAGGTGTGTTGAAGCAGGGATGCATCTGAAAGTTGCAGGATGGTAGCTCTCGAGGACTGGACTTGGGCACCCCTGCTTTAGTGCATTGCTCACCATCTTCTGCCTCTCCACGACTGTGCATTGTTCTGCTTCTCTTCCACAAGGATAACCACAAACAGCAGCTGAGCATTCAGATGATTTTTTTTTATTTATTTATTTTTTATTAAAACATGCATGATGATAATATGTCAACACAATGAAATGCAGACGTTGGCACCTGCCAATGGGGCAGTGGTCCTGTGACAAACAAAAACAAGGGGCTGCCAGGCGATTGTGTAATGCGTTTGTGATCCTGCTCTAAGTAACCAGCTCATCCACGCTTTCTCTGCATGTCCTGTGTGTGGGAGTCGTTAGAGTTGGGATTTCTTACCACATGTGATTCACTCTTTTGAAGAGCAATCTTTCTGGTCTGCTTCCTCATAACCTCTCTGAATGAAATATGAATGTTTATTTGTCGGGATGAAATCTAAGAGGACTAGGTGCTTGCTTATTATTGTCAATTAATGCAATTATTTGCGATTGTGGTTAAAAGTTACGACAGATGTATTGTGTTCATTGTAAGTGCTGTGCTCTCTTAGTAACAGCAGATCAGATTTAAATGAATATTTGGTTCGCTGGTTTGCTGCATGTCCGGTTTCTAGAACATCAGCGTGTCGCCACATTAATGCTGTTTTCTGGATTCAATTCTCCCAGAGTGAGATTGTTTGGTGGGAGAAAATTAAAATAATAATCGGAGGTAGTTTTGTGGCTCATTTCCATTCTCCAAAATTTTCTTTTGAATGTCTGACCTGCTTATAGTACTTTTAGGCTAGCTCAATTTCTCTCCAACAGCTTATGAGCTATAAGAATAGCCTTAAGATGTATTTTTTGATTGATATATTTATATTTGAAGCTGTTGTACTATGTGTAAGAATGGAGTGGTTGTCAAACAGGGTTGGTTCTACTATTTTTTTTTTTTTTAAATCAGACAAAATGATGATGAAGTTTAAGATCTCATATTGGCTAGAATCCCTGTGTGAGTTCCCTGGAAAATGACGACCTTTACTTCAGCTGAGATTTCCAAAAAGAGGTCAACATCTCCAAATGCAGCAAGCTCCATGGCGAGCATATTTTGAAAGCTGAAGAAAAAGTTCAAATGACGTAACTTTGCTGTACTCCATTTATCCTTCCTGTTATCCAATGAACGTTTGCTTTCCCCTGCTCTCTTGCAGCCTAAATGAGTCCCAGGCTTGTTGAAAAAGAGAATAGTTTTCTTGTATGTGATGTGTATAAAATTAAGCCTCCTTCGTCTTACTTTTATGCACATCACTCATACTGAAAATGACTCCATTATGGTCACCAGCTGATTCCTCTGTAAACCTTTAACAATGGTCATTTGAATTCAATTTTAAGCTTGATGACAACCTCAGAGTGGAATAACACTGCACGGCATGATATTTTACGCTTTGTTATGCTTACTGAGGAAGTAAGCATAACTCCTTTCCCACATTATAATGAAATAGTTTGCAAAGTCTTATAAAGAGCATCTTTGAGACAAACTTCAATTCAAACTGAAGAATAACACAACAAAGTGTTTGAGCAGGCCTCTTCAAATCCAGTCCTTTAGCCACTGGTTTGAGCATTTATTTATGTTTGTGTTTTAATACAGATAAAACATTCCATTAACAAGTCCAAAGATGAAAAAACAAAAATTATTTAATCCTTACTGTGTTTGCAAGACATGAATGGGAAAAGCAGAAGCAGCGGCAGATGAGAATGAATGATTTCCAGACGTGAACAGCAGCAGGGATCGTTCTTTAAGATCAGTGTTTATCAGAGAAAAGACTGTGAACTATTTTTCTGAAAATGAGAGAAACGGC
Organism: Poecilia formosa; assembly: GCF_000485575.1. Lineage (NCBI taxonomy): Eukaryota > Metazoa > Chordata > Actinopteri > Cyprinodontiformes > Poeciliidae > Poecilia > Poecilia formosa. Next base: position 1,705,397 of record NW_006800063.1, on the reverse strand, counting down.
AGCTTTTGTCCATGAAAGTCAACAAAACACCAGTCAATTTGCTGGAGATGAAGAAAAGGCTTTTCTGTGTCGGACAAAATGCTTTTGACATCTGTCAAACAAATTTAGCGCTCAAATGTGACGATGTTTAGTGGACCACATTTATCCAAACAAGTGATATGTAATGTTTTCATTTTCTGCTCTCAGTCTTGATAGAGATTAAATACTGCAGCAATTCCCATTCAGTCTCGCTGCGTTGCATTTATTACTCTAAATCTCAGCTAAAATTACTTTGGATTATTTCTTCATTTTTTTGCATGTTTTATCACTCATTTTTCCTTTTTTTTTATCAGTGCCGTCCATCCATTCCTTTGTTTTTTTTTTTCCTTCATGTGAGTGTCGTAGACATTGATCAGTTGAAGCTTATAATGATGCTCGTCGGAACCCCAGGGCCCGAGCTCTTGATGAAAATCTCTTCAGATTCTGTGAGTGCTAAGTACCATCCCGCCTAGTTTGTCCGTTGCCTGTCTGTGCGTTCATTTGCCACTGTTTTGTTCTGGTTATCGTTCGCCCACTTCCTTGTGTTTACACTAAACCATCTTCAGTCCAGCTTTGTGTTGGACTGCAGTTTGACTTGTTTTCTCTTTGCTTTCCATGTCTGTCGAGCATTCTTTGAGCCCTGCCGAGCGCTAAAGGATTTATAAATCTTTTTATCTGTGACAGTCAAAAGAATGCTGTATGTCGCAGCTTTTTGTCTGATACCTCCCCTTCCACTCTTCTACATCTGCCTCTTTCCATTTAATTATGGACTCCACTAACCCCCCACATCCCCCCCATGCTTGTTGACTCGCTATGATTCCCCTTGACTCCATGGCTTTAGATATAAACCAGCTGCAGCAGATAATGCGCCTGACGGGGACTCCCCCAGCCTCCCTCATAAGCAGGATGCCCAGCCATGAGGTGAGACCCCCTTTCCCTTCCCCAGGTGGCCTCCTTCTTCAGCCGGAGTCAGAGGACGGGGGCAAGCAGTCAGCTGTCGGCTCGATGTTTGTTTGCAAACAGATAGCGGCAGACTTCCCTTCCCCACCAACAGGCTCACCACCACTCTTTGCTGTCGCTCCACTTCTTCCCTGTTTCCTTTCTGACTCACCATGCCTGTCACTGCGATGCCTTTCGGAGTGCTGTCGTGGTGTGGCTTCTGTTGCACTGGTGATTAGTTTTCAGTAGGAAATTTTGTGCAGCGTTTTATTTATTTATTTATTTTTTCATGGGGGGTTGTACTAACTTAAGTGTGTAGAGTGTAGGTCGTTGGCTAAAAGTTTGGAGCCGTCTCGCTACACCCGGTTGGGTTGCTGTGTGAATATTTCTCGATGGTGACAATAAAAGGCGGCATTATTTTTATTTTTTTTTTAAACAGTTTGTCTTATTTTGTTTATCTCTTTAACAGGCAAGGAACTACATTAACTCGCTTCCTCACATGCCCAAGAGGAACTTCGCTGATGTGTTCCTTGGCGCCAACCCTCTTGGTAAGTTCCTCTTTCGTTGTCGGTCTGTGGTTTTTACCACTTCTGGCTCACTGCTTCCCCCTAGTGGCGTCATAAAGCATTATTTTTTTAAAAGTTGCCATTAATCTGCACAGTAGTATAAATCGATCTAAATATATTTCTGCTGTTAAAAGCAATTGAAAAATGTTATGATGAAGCAGTATAGCATTGAATAAGCTTACTTATTGTGTATTTTATGTATCTGTTTTAGCTATGTGTATTTTTGTGAGTATTTGATTGAAATATGGCTGGAATGGTCATCTTGGGTTGAACAGCTCATTTTCTCTTTATGTAAATAGGAGGCAAATATAAGTTTGCACTTCTTTCTGCTTTTTCATTCATAGTTTATTTTTAGCTGTTACATTAACTTTTCATATGCATCACTGAGTGAATGAAATACAAGATAAAATGAAAAAAATGTTACCTTTTGCATCGGAATAAGTTGCTAATATGAAACTGCTAATAAAGACTGCGAGCAGGGGGCTAAAAGTTATTGAGATGAAGTTTCAGCACATCAAGATATTATAAGTAAAGGAAAGAGGTAAAATTGTGCAGATGGATTGGAATTAGAAGCTACTCAAGTTTGCTTACATTTTACAGTGCTTTCCTCTGTTGTTTAAAATTTGTCTCCATGAAACCAGAAATCTATTTTGATGGGATTTTATGTGATAGTCCAACACATAATTCTGAAGTGAGAGGGGGAAAAAAACTTTTAAATTTCTTTTATCAAGTTGCAAGTGATACAGGCTGTAATTTTGTGAGTTGTACATATAAATAGGTTTGTGCAGAGTTTATGCTCAGCTTGCGTGCATCCCTCCTGTAATTCAAAATGGCATCTCCAGACGTTAAGTGTCTCCAATTTGATTTTGTTTTGGAAAGAACTGAGTGGAAAATTTAGTTTCGCACCATTTATTTTAATGTACCTCGTGCTGCAAAACCACACATGTCTAGATTGTCACAGAATGTCTAAACACGTCAGCGTTCCTCACTGTAAACCCTACATAACGGTTGTGCAACAACCATTGTGCTTTCAGCTGTAGACTTGCTGGAGAAAATGCTGGTGCTGGACACAGACAAGCGGATCACGGCGTCGGAAGCGCTGGCGCACCAATACTTCTCTCAGTATCACGATCCAGACGACGAGCCCGAAGCGGAGCCCTACGACCAGAGCTTTGAAAGCCGCGACCTGGAAATCGAGGAGTGGAAGAGTAAGTTTGGAAGAGATGGAAACCCAGGTTGGGATAAGAATTTTGTACTAATTGTTGCGTTTTCCCTCCTTTAGGCCTAACCTATGACGAGGTAGTCAGCTTTGAGCCGCCACCTTTAGACGATGAGATGGAATCCTGAGTGGGGAAACGCCTTTTCTTCCTTTTTGTTTAGTTCTTTTATTATTCTTTTTTATTTCAAAGGAACACTCTTAAAACTATCAATCACATGTGACCATCTATTTGTTTCCTGCTCACATGCACAACCATGACATTCAAGTGCCTGCCATCATTTATATCTTGGGGACGTTGTGATAACATGTTCATAACGCCCCCTAATTTGAACCCTCTTCTGAGGCCAACTTTAACTGTTCCTTGTTTCGTCTTTTTTGCTTCCACCATTTAATTATTAGTTTTCAAGTTTTAGTCACCCAGCTTAAAAAAAAGCATACATGCCAGTATCTGAAAACAATTTCAGGAAATGTATTCGAAGATTCACATTTACAAAGTTTTACTACTTAGGAGTTAGCACAGCGGGGGCAAATTTTATTAGTATTTCTCTCCTTCAGATATTAGACAAAATGTTATTTCTGTGTAGATATTGCAGCAAACAGTATTTGTACATAAGTATTTTAGGCAAAAATAATTATCACATTAGAATATTCATCGACACTTTAACCAATCTCTTCAACAGTATGGATTTGATTACCAGAGTTCATCCTAAAATGGCCTAAATTGATATTGTATGTAATTTATACTATGTATGTACAGAATATGAGGGGAAATGTATGAGATTGACTCATTTTGACAAGAAAAAAAATCTAGGCTTTATATTTCTTCTTGGTTTTGTAGACTTGGTCATTTTTTTAAAAAGAAATTATCACTTATGGGAGAACTGCATATTCATCAGATACATCTGCATCAATTCATGAAACTTCTTTAGCTCCAAAATGAATGTTTTAGCAGTCATCAAAGCTCCAGTATCACAGCAGCATGATGAAGACAGGGTTGGCTTCGTAATTTATTCAGATCTGATGTTTCCTGTGAGAACATTAGCTGTCAAATGTAATTTAATCATATTGCATTTTATAAACCATTATTGCATTTATTGTGTGTGTTGAATGTTTTTGGGCACCAGTTTGCTCTGTATTTATGATCCTTTTTGTTAAGTTGTTTGTATATCAGTGTAAAAGAGAATGTTATTAGTCAGATTTTAGGGTTGTTTTTGTTATTTATGGAGAGCCTCTTGTTTCAGTATCCAAAGGCATCATTAAATATCTGGTTCCCCTCCTCCCCCCCCTCATTGGCATCAGGGACTGCAGTTACAGCTTGTGTATGTATACAGACAGAGAGCCATGTTGTCTAAAATGTGTTTATGTTAATTGGTTGAAAACTGAGTTCTCAGCATCCTGTCGGTATGATAGTCCTGTTTACAAAAACGAAGATGGTAAATATATTCAGAAATGTAGAGCCTTGAAAATGTGTTCATGCTCCTTTAATTTTTCCACATTGTGTTATGTTACAACAAGAAACTTTAAGGTATTGTAATCAAACTTTATTTGATGGACCGACACATAGCATTGGATAATTAAGAGGCACAAACAAATTAATGTTTTTTTTTTCTCCATAAATAAAAATGTATCATCAGAACTTTGGGGAACTGCCTTTTACTTTAATTACAGCTGGAAACACTTTATTTCAACTGGCTTTGTCCATCTAGAGACAAAATAATTTTGGATGAAAACCATCTGTGAACATTGACTTTTCCCAGTCTTGCCACTGTTTCTTAATTGGAATTAGGTCTGGACTTTGACTGGGCCATTCATCCACATAAATATGCTTTGTGGCCACACAAGAAGTTCTTCTTTAGTACTAGATCGTACTAGAGAATGTTCTTCCACATTTTTCTTCTGTGTTATGACATTTGGGCCTCTTCACAATTCAATGCTTTGTGCTGGTCTATCACATGAAATCTAGATAAAATGCATCAAAGGTTTTATATAGTTCCAGGGATATGAAAAGTTTGGAAAGTCACTGTTTACAGCATCCCCGTCAGACCACTAAAATGAAGATTTCACTTTCAGAAGCCGGAAAATATTTTCCAGTCAAACCACATTTCTAGTTATACCACAGTTGCTCTGGCTAAGTCATCCAAACGACATTGCATATCTTTTTTTATTTTTATTTCCTTCTGGTTAGTAAATTGTTTTTTTTTTTTTGTTTTTTTTTTAATGTATTACTTTACTGCATGTTCTATAAAAAAAAATTTATGTCAGTGATTTATATAGGGCTGATTTTTTATTTTTTAAGATATTAGGAGGATCACAAGAACCGAAATGTTCACGTACTAGAATATCCAAGCAAGGCACATGAGTGGATGTTTACTCACTAGATGCTAAAGGGTGATGCCGAATTCTGTCATTTTTACACATCTGCATCAATCGGATTAAGATGTTTCTTCTCCAGGTCCCAATGTCATAAGTTAACCTGGTTTGCTTGCTTTGCCTGAGATATGTTCATGTATTTTCCACTGAGTTCTTCACCTAATGTACCAAGATAGCAAGGTCATGCTATGTGTAAATATACAACCATCAGTAAATAAAGGCTACTATTTTTCAAAGCTGTAACAGCGTGCGTTATTTTGGGTTGAGGTTTGGTGGTTAATAAAGCACCACAAGGGGGCAGCATAACGTAATCTCTTATTCAGAGAATTCAGTCCATTTTTCTCCACACCACGCATTTTATAATGCATTTTTATTACATTTACTTTGCATTGTGGCTGAGCACCTTTAAAGGTGCTGACTGATCACAGCTTTAACATTGCACTCGGCAACTTCTTGGTCTCGCAATTAGATAAGAATCCTATTTATAGAAATCAATTTAACGCCAAACAAATTGAAATTCTAAAATTAATTGTGTGCAAGTGTTTGCAAATTTAATCTGTTTGAGCACAGGTAGTCTACTATTCCTACTTCCACAAATTGATGCAAAATAAAATTATTTGTAGGTATAGTAGGTTGATCACTACTGTAGTCTTTTGATTTTAAAGCAATTAGGTGATTCTGTAAATTTAAATGCTTCTGCAGTTTTCCGCAAGCGTTTGAGGAGACCGTGGGAAAATGCCCTGATAGTTGATAGAAAATAGGCTACATTTTGGTCATTGTTATTCGAAAACATACATTACACTTTGCTCCCTTTTATTTTGGTTCCGAGTTCTTTTTTTTAATGGCGGTTGGCAAACAACGTAGGTTCTGAGTTTTGTTTGGGCCTGTTGATTTAAGGCAGGTATGACCACCGATCACACGTTATTTAACTGGTGACCTTCTGATGAATCGTTACACCAGGCGTACTGTTCTCCGTAAATATCGGGGGGGAAACGAGAAAAACGGAAAGGGCCAAAAATTCATATAAAAATATATTTAAAAATACAGGTTAATTAAAATTAGCCAAAACAATTCACGTAGGTAAAAGATTCAAGGAAATTACAGTTTCCGAACACAGCGCTCTCTATAGCTCACACCTCCATTAAGGCAGTGTCCCGCATTTCCAACAGCCTGTGAACGCAGCACTTGACTGGTTGTTCAGCATGGAAAGAAAAGGTAACGTTGCTAACTAAACCAAAATGCTTTTTACTTGTTGAACCTGTTACTCACAACACATTGGCATTAGACGCTTATCGCTGATTAATTGCTGCTTAAATAGATTTAGCAAATGTTAAACAAACTACTTAACTACCGGTGTAGAGTAAAAGTGTACCATGCGCTCTGCTGTGTGTTTTCTGTGGTAAGATTATGTTAGCTTTAGCTTCACATGATGGTGCACAGTTTTTCCTCCCCCCAATACATTTTGTTATCGCTGTCTGTGACAAAGCATAATTCATACTGTGACAAATGCTTAAAAATAATAAATAGGACTATTTGTGGTGATAAGTATTTTCACAGCGAAACGTTCGAAGTTGCTGTTAGCTAAATTAACAATACCCACAATACACCGCAAAGCCAAGTAACCTGCTAACTACATAGTTTCTCATTTTACCGTCATTGTGAATTTTGTTACACCTCAGAAAAGTAGCTAATCTTTTTACTGAAATCTGGGGTAACGGCTCGGAAAAAACGCGGACTCGTGTTATCTCTGTCACACAAACATAACAGCGTGTTTTTGTCTCAGACCTGTTTTTGCTTTTTTTGTTTGTTTGTTTGTTTTTAGTTCTGGCGATCCAAGCGAGGAAGAAGAGGACGAAGCAGAGGAAACCTGGCAAAAAGTAACCAGAAAACTTCCTTTTTTATTTCTTTACATATAATGGGTTTCTTTACTCTGCTCAAGAGGCAGAGCAGGAAGTTTAGAAAGCAATTTGTGATCACAATAGACAGGGAAACTCAGGTGCGCCTAAAAAATTTGAATATTTTCCAAAAGTGACGTTTTTCCCCACCCCAAAGAATCAGTTTATAAAGAGAAACGGCTGTAGATTCATTGCACATAGTGTGATATACTTCAACAGTGTATTTCTGTCCGCTTTGAAGAGTGTGACACTAATGAAATTTCCCAGTTTAGTTTCTCACTAAATGTTACATTCTTTTCAGTCCTGCTGAAAATTAAAGTGAGCATCATCATAGAGGAAGCAGAGGGAAAATTGAAACACTCCTGGTCCTTGTAAATGACTTTGCTGATTTTAAGCTTGACTGAAACGGAGTGGACTGACACCAATAGATGACATGGCTTCCCACATTATTACTGAAATATCACACCAAACCTCAAACAATTTGGATCCAGTGCTATTCTGGTCTTCTTCCAGACTCTCAAGACCTTGATTTCAGCACGAAATGAAACATTTATTTTAATCTGAACATAACATTTGGACAACTACACAGCAGGCCAGTGTTTTTTTTTTGTTTGTTTTTTTTTTCCCCTCATCAGCCTAGTTAAGGCATCTCTGAAGTCTTTAGTTCAGAAGTGGTGTAATACGAGGAACAGAACAGTAGTAGTTCAGGATACATTTATGTGTGTGTGTGTGTGTATGCGTGTGTGTGAATGATGGATTTTAAAACACAGACTCTCCCACAAACTCTTGAATGAACTTTGCTTCCTCTCAAAGCTGTTGTTAGTCTTGTCCACCTTTTTTTTTTAATCATACTTTTTCCTTCCACTCAATTTTCCACTTACATTTTTGCATTCAGCTAAACTAGTTTAGGAATGACCTTTTGAGGCTACGCCTCATTGTTGAGGGCGTTGAGAGTGTTTGCTGGACCGGTTCAGTAGCCTCTATGTGATTGTAGTTTATAGCATAAAAAGTCTGTATAAAAGTATTTTTATTGGGTTTATGTAATATCCAATCTTCCAAGATGAGGAATTTTAACGGTACTAAAAACTTAATGTATGTAATACAGGTGTGTAACTTTGCAATGACATTTTAATTTATTGAAATACGCTTGTATTGTTTGTGCTCCAGGTTAGCTGTTTTTCTTGATTGTGTTTGGTAACAGATGACAATAGATCTAAAGGGGATATATATATATATATATATATATATATATATATATATAGAGAGAGAGAGAGAGCATATAGTATACAGTTAAAACAAAGCTTTCAGTTTACCACTTATTGTTTCATTTTAAAACCTGCCGCTCCATGTTGTTGGAAACTGTCCAACAACATGCAGCTTTAGAGCTTGTGGAGCGAAAACATCCCAAAGCACCATGCTCTGCTTCTGGACTCATAACCTTCTCAAATAATGTTGCGACAGTATTGCCCTTCCTCTCACCACACTGCAAACATGTGAAACGGCGATTGGATTGCATTTTTAATTGACAGGATTTTTTTGTTTTGTTTCTGTTATGAATAGCTGGAAGCAGCCTAGTGTTGTTCAGCCTCCCTCTAAGACGTCTCCTGCCCCCTGCTCTTTCCCTCCCACTCCCTCTTTTTTTGTGCCTGCTGTGGCGAAAGGGACTCGGCAGCAGCCACGGTGCATTCAAAGAGCAGCGGGTGAATAACACAGACCTCATCACAACTGAGGCTAGAGATATTTCCCAGCTCCTAGTTTTTGTCCTTTCCGGTCAGTGTTTAAGACAAAAAAAAAAAAACGACAGCGTTGTGTCTTTTCTGTCATGTGGCTCCTGGACTGGATCTTTTCCATCAACACAGCTGTGGTGAAACTTGCCAGTGGGCTGACATGGAAGTGAGTATATATTATGCATGCATTTGGAGGAGAAACCACTCAAAGAAGTTAACAATTTCAACTTGTTTTTTTTTTTTTTTTTTTTTTTTTTTTTTTTTTTGGTTGGAGCTGTGATGGTTTATGCTGAGCCTGACATGGCTTAATGCTAGGACGATATATTTTTTCCATTCAGGAGCGTTGACAGATGGCTGCAGCCTCACTGATCACCTCATTACCTGGTTATGTATTCTGCTTGGTGTGGGAGAACAGGACCGATTGTGTCTCTTGTGGATTTGTGCCTCCAGCTTTTCAAAGAGCATATTTGATTTATTTATTTTTTTCACATCCCTGGGATAAACCCCCCCTCCCCCACCTGTTTCTTTAACTTCCCTGCTTCAAATTTTTATCAATGCCGTTTTAGCTCAGGCGGAGACGTAGGAGTACGCCGAGTTTCCACCAGCCCTATTGCTCCGTGTTATGTTTAGCTTTCATCTCTGCTGCTTCTCTCCCAGCACTAGCTCTGTTTTTTTTTTTATTCTTTATTATTACATAACCCATCAACTCTTTTCTCATCTGCAGCCCTCCACAGCACCAGATCTGTACACTGCAGGTTTCGCAGCAACTCTTTCTCCCTATTCCTTCCTGTTTGTGGTAGAAATATTAACATGTTTGCTCTGATTTTTATTATTATTATTTTAAGGAGTCGATGGTTGACTTCATGCAGTAAACATTGGTTTGTGTTTAGCAAAGAGCTGTTGTTTTTATGAACTGAGGAAACCCTCAGTGGAGCTAGGCGTCTCTGTTTTGATTGCTCTGGTTCCGGTATGATGCTAGTTGAGGTCGACGTGGAAATCGATTTGATCCCAATTTTTCTTTTAAGTTTGCATGATGTTGTTTTCAGCCTCCCTCTGTTCCTTCAGTGAAGCTTGGAGTGCTGAAGGGAAATGCTTTACCACCACCTTCATTTACACTTTGTGTGCTTCGTACCTTCATTCTGCTTGTCAGGCACTTTGTATTGATTTTACTTGAATGGAGGGGAGCCGGGACAGCAGTGTTTCTGGTTCAGCTCCATCGTCAGGCGCCATGTCTTCTTCTGCACGTTGTTTAGTTTTTTTTCTTCCTACTTCTCTGATCTGAGTGTGGCCGAATGGCTTTGAAAGCAGGAGATGGCGACACGCTCTCATGTCGCATGTTTTCCAGGGTTGTTGATATGTTAAGAGGTTGTGAGTTAGTCTTGCCATTTTTATCCCTCACTGGGGTTGATGAATCTTATTAGAAGTGCAAGTTCAACTTAAACAAGAAATCCTTCTAAGTTTCACACAAGGTAAAACTTAGTCAGTTAGTTGTTTTCATAGTTCACCAACTACTGTGAACTAAATTCACAGAGCAGCCTGATTAAGTTCTGCATTTTAAAAAATAAGTCTTTATAAATGTTTATCCCATAATGACATTGAGATCCAGTTAGCACATCATTTAGCTGGTGATCTGGCCTTTGCCATCTTTTTGCATTTTTTATTTTATTTTTTATTTTCTTTGCTCACACAAAGCGTATTTTGTTTCTCTCTAAACATTCAGGATTTGGTTTAAATCAGCTGAGAAATCAGTGCTCTCTAAAACTCTGATTTAAAGACATCATATGTGCTGTTACTTTGACTATTCCTACATTTGTGATTGTCGTGACAAGTCAGATGTGATGGAAAGCATTGAGCTGCAGCTTGTGCAGCTCAATGCACAAGCTGCAGCTCAATGCTGCAGCTTGTGCTTGTCTCTGCATCTGCAATTCCTCTTTTATTTACTCCCTGCCTGCAGCAGGCCCAGTGCACCAATCACACAAACTGAGATGCAACCAAAGAAACTCATAGTCTGTTCGTTTTCGTGGCTAGGGCTTGAACTTTCAGCTCAGATTGAGTTTTGAGAAACAGAGAGGCATTATAGTCAAGGTTGAAACGAGGGGAGAGGAAATATCTGTTGTCTACAAAGAGCCTGTGTGTGTGTGTGTGGGGGTGTGTGTGTGTGTGTGTGTGTGAGACAGCCTGAAGCACACACACACAGACAGCGGGTCACCAAGCTCTTGGCTTCAAGGGGAAATGTTGTTGCTCTTTTCTGCATAAAAAGTGTTGTTCACCAAGAAAAGATGTTTTTCATCTCTCATTCTGTTCTTGATAGAGCAGCTTTTGGCGAGACCCAAATAAAATGTATTTAGCTTAAGTTTAAAAAAACCAAACAGAATTGTTTGGTTCAAAGTGCCAAAATTTTGAGTTTCTGATAAAATGTCGGTATTTCCATTCTTGCTTGAGAAGAGCATGTTTTTATAAAAGCAAAATGAAATATTTTACTTCGTAGACTTGCATGATTGTTTACAAAAACTTCCACCATTAAAGGGAGTACGTTTGTTTAAAGGGTGAGAATCATGTATAAAGAAATAGTTTTTGACTAATTCACTAATGGGTCAATTATCGATGCCACTAACTTCTTTTTTTTTTTTTTCTTTTAATAAACATAGCTAAATATTTTTTGCTGCTCTGTGATGCTGTGGGTCTCTAATGTAGACTTTTATCCCCACAAAATAAGTGTGCAATATAAAAGTTGTCATCCAATCACACATCTAATTGTGTGATTGGATGACGACCTGTCAAAAAAGTTCTTTGAAACCGTGTGCAGTGGCTGTCCGTGGCGTTTTTCTCGAAAGTACATGTGAGTTGGATTTCTTCTGAGAAATATTTCAAGATATTTGATGTGAAACACGTGAAGTAAGTCCTGTCGCGGTTAGAGAAGCCCACTCTGGGCCCGGATTGGAGAAGCTGTGTATTTCTTGCTCATTTAGCTAATAAAGGCCACGGATTGAAGTTAGTGGCGATGGACTGTCTGGGGGGCAGAGGAGGACGGCGTTTGGTCGGATCAGGAGGGGGCACTGATGTCGCACCTCACCTGCAATGCAGTGCTGGGCTCTTTCCCCCAATCACCTTCCAGCTGTCAGCGAGAGGGGGGCGGGGCCAAAAGCTGACGACAGCCAAGGAGAGATCTCGGTCAGACGGAGAGGCAGTGGCTGTGGGAGAGAGCAGAAAGTGAGCGAGAATCGCAGCATGTAGTGGGAGCCTGCAGTTCGGGACTCGGTCTGCAGCTTGGCCTCGCCACATCTCGCCTTCCCACTCTCCTCCTTCTCTTCTCTCTCCCCCTCTCCTGCTGTCTCCTTGGCTTTTCAGTCATCAGCTCAGACTGCTTTTGCTGCCTCCTCTCTACTTTTCCCACTTCTGAACCTCCGTCACATATTTTGCTCTTCGAGCGAATGGAGTGAGAGGCTTTTACAGTACCTGGTCCTCCTCCTCCTCGCTTCTCGTCCCATGGGCATCCGTGCATCTTGCAGGTAGGACGCGTGTTGTTGTTGTGGTGGGTTGAAGAGCTGTGGCACCCTTCAGGCTTCGGCTGTCAGAAAGGGGAAGGGTACAACAGTGTTGTAGTGTTGCAGTATTGTTCTTCAGTGTTGCAGAAGTCCTTGAAGTACCCTGGTGTGCAGTGTGATTAGGAGGCATTGAACTGTCTCCTCTACGTGGAAATAACAGGTGACAAAGTCTCTAACTTACATCATACACACCTGGGAAAATCACAATCGTGATGTTTTGGCATCAGTTGTCTGAAAGCTGTGATGTAAACATCCAAATTCGCCCGTCTTCGTAGTCTGCACTCCCTTTTTCTTAGGAGTTTAGAGGGGGATTTTGTGTTTTAATAATACCCTACGCCGATTAATTTACTTGAAAATTTCATAAACGATAAATGAATCCTCTGTTGCAAGTCTGTAAGAGAAGAGAGGTTATGTTTTATTCAGAACTACCTGTCACGTCAGAGTACCGCTATGATTTATCTTTTGCTTCCGTCCTGCAGAGGCGTGGTGTCCTCCAGTGCAAGGACACCGCCCCTCCCACTCACTCACTCACTCACTCACTCACTCACTCACTCACTCACTCATTCATTCACAGCGGCTGTAGTTGACATCATGTCCTGACTTAGTCAGGAATTTCCTGCAGCAGGAATTTTAAGAAGACATAAGGTGTTTGGTGCAAGGTCTAATAATAACGGGCACTGTTGAGGTGACGCAGGGGGCTTGGCTGGTCGCCATAGCGATAATGGATTGTAAAGTATTAAAATGTGTTGACGATCTGGTCACTTAGAGGTAGCTGGATCATCTGACTTCAATCTGCGACTTAGATTTGAGTCTTGTTCAAACAAAGCCCTCAGACTTGACTTGGACTCTTAACGACTGTAGACTCAACTTGCTCTCGAGGTCTGGACTCGAGTCTCCTGAACAATCTTTACTTTAATCGGGAGTGAAAGTAAGGCTGATCTTTAACATGTAATTATACTGTGTAGAAGTGTTTCCCTCATTATGAAAACACTTCCAGTTTGTCAAAAACACATTTGTAGTTTTTTTTTCTTTTTTTTTTTCCTCCATTTTCTTTCAAAAAATAAAATCTATCAAGCCTTGCTCTTTATTTGGCAATATATCGCCGTAGGTGAAATCTACATCGTCACAATTAGATGACACAATTAGACCAAGGCCTATTAAAAAAATGTCATTTGGTCTATGTACTTATGTTTGAAGAATGTTTTTTTTTTTAAATTTAACATTTTTTTTTCTGTAAAAAAAACTACTTTCTGTGCATCAGGTTACACATTATTTGTCAATAATTCCTTTTCTTCCAGAGTTTTTTTTTTTTTTTTGGGTGGTACTAATTAATTCTGGATTTCGTCAGGCCTTTTACTTGCAAACAAAGACCTAAATAATCAGCTGCCAAAGAAATTGGGTTGTGTTCTTGCCTCCTTATTTTTGAAGTGGTGTAAAATTAATTCCTATTTTTATGGTGCACAACTCAAGCATTTCACTCTGTAAACGGCCTTTACAAAATCTGGCTCTACTTTCAACTTTATCAGTCCCATAGAAATATTAAACTGTGCTTATTTTTTTCTTCAGGATTACTTTAGAACAATAATTGTGACTGTGTCTAAATTATACTTTTTCTTTTTTTTTTTTGCCTGGATCACTATTATTTACTACTGTTTAGATAATAATTTTATAACTGATGGTAGTGTATCCTGGTCATGAGGCAGATTCTTGGAGTCCCTTTGTGATCTGTAAGAGCGAGGAGGATAAGTTGTTTTTCTAGTTGGATTTCCAAGGCTCATGTTGTTACACAAAAGATAAAGCTGATTAATTTGACTCGGTTTGTGGTACATAACATTAGACGCAGCAGCATTGCCAGTTTCTTAAAAGGCTTTTTCATTTTTTTCGTTTTGACCGTTTCATGTAAAGCTAAAACTGCAAGTTAGCTTTGGGTTTTATGTTGATGAACGATAAATGGTTCCACATTGTCCAGCTGCTGGTTAATGCAATTTGAAAAAGACTAAATATTTTTGGATTGCAGTTTATGCTGCAACGAAGCTCAGTTTTTAACAAAGGAGCAATGTTGTTGCTGGATTATCAAAGTGAGCATTTATTTTTATTAAAGTCACCAAAGTGTGATTGCGGTAAATAATACTATACACTATATGAAGTTCTCCTGTGTCTGTTTGACCTGATTTTGTTACTAAATGAAGTGAGCTAGTGCTTATTTTAATGCACCTTGCTGATCTCTCCATCGCTGACGGTCCAGGCCTCCCAGTACTGTTCTCAGCATACTGTTTGTTGTCTTCCCATCAGGCCAGAGCCTCATGGTCGCGGCGGAGCGTCTCTGCAGGGTCAGGGAGAAGCTCCCCTTCCGGAGCAGGATGAGGAGATCCTGGGCTCCGACGACGACGAACAGGAGGATCCCAACGATTACTGCAGGGGTACGACCTCCCTTGGTCTTCAGAAATCACTTCTGCATCTACATGATGAAATGAAATAGATTCTAACTTCACAGAGGAAAATAGTTTTGGTCCAAATTGAATTTTTTTTTTTTTTTAAATGTTTGTGATTGATGAAGCTGCTGGAGTGATGAAAGCAATTTTTAGTCTTTATTGATGGATATCTACTGATTCTTGACTTTTAAATCAGGGAACAATCTGTTGTACTTTCTGGTCTAATTATCCATTTTCCTTTGACTCGGGCAACGAACTGTCTCCTTACACGCCCCCTCTCTTCAGCTCTTTGTCCATTTTTTTTTTTTTTTAATTAGTTCTGAACTGTTTGTTTACTTGGATCAGAACTGTGGGTGAAGGTAATAAGCTGGTGAAAGGAAAGTGTTTTTGCCCACACCAAGTAACACATCATGGCTCCTACACTGTCTGGAATTTGATTTCCATCTCGTCTTGGTCCTTTCTTGGTTCCTCAAACAAACATCTAAAGTTTATGAGCCTTCGTCTTTTTTTTTTTTTTTTTAACGGATTCAAGTTGTTTTAATCCAAACATAAGTTAAACGCACTACTCCTGATTTTACTGCACATGGAAACCACAACATCATTTCACCTGATCTTCCATTTTGCGTATGCGTTTGTTCAGGTGGATATCATCATGTGAAGATCGGCGACCTGTTCAATGGAAGATACCACGTGATCCGTAAGCTGGGGTGGGGTCACTTCTCCACCGTGTGGCTGGCCTGGGACATCCAGTAAGTCTGCTCATTGGTTTAAGGAAAGAGAAATAAAAATGAGCAGGACCCACTTTTACATGCTGGTTAGCAGGTTCAGGATTTATTTTTTGCAAGCAGTTGTCTTAAATTCACACACAAAGGAAAATTAGGGTATTTGAGAAAACTGTAAGGTATGTCACAGAAACTAGAAGCTGCAGTGGCTGCCTGTTTCTGCCAGCTAGCGTCATCGCATTGTTTCTCAGAAACTGGAGCTTCAGATCTAGAAATGACGCCGCACCCAAGCTGAGCATGTTTTTGGTTGCAAGTAGAAGAACCAGTAGGAATGACTAATTGCTGTTAAGGATATGATTTAAAAAAATGTTTGTAATAGATGAAGCTGCTGGACAGCAGCTTTCATCAGGAAGTATGTTTTTTTTGTTTCTAAGGAAACATTTTCATAAGTAGTAGTAGTCCAGGACTGTGTGCTTGTAGGTTAATGACATACTGTACAAACTATCAGAAGTGCTAATAAATAATATATACCTGCAACTTTCTGTTTCATCAGGGCAGCAGACAAAACGGGAAGTTTTGTCTGCTGCCAGAATTCAAAGTACAGCCAGAGTTGTACTTTGAACTCTAGGTGGCGTCCAGCTTTCTACATCAGAGTTCTGACAGCAGAATTTGTAGTTTTATTTTTTTATTTCTTTATTTCTTTTTCTCTCAGGGAGAAGCGATTTGTGGCCATGAAGGTTGTAAAAAGTGCTGAACATTACACAGAGACCGCGCTGGATGAAATCAAACTGCTGAAATCTGTAAGGAACGAAGATACATCATATACTCTAATCAAGTGTTTGCAAAAAATATAATCTGTCGTTTTTCCTCACCACCAGTTTTAGTTTAATTAGGCTTAATTTCACTTTTTTTTAGGCCAGAAATTTACCTATGCCATTATTTATTTGAACTATTTAATGTGATTGAGATGCACATCTTCATATACAGTACATGTAAACATTTGGTGAAAATGTATACGTTCAACCTAATATTATCACTTATGCTCCACTTTGTGACGTTCCCACATGCCTCACTGATGTTTTCCAGGTGAGAAACACGGATCCCAGAGATCCCAGCAGAGAGAAAGTGGTGCAGCTGCTGGATGACTTCAAGATTTCTGGGATGAATGGAACTCGTATCCTCTACTTAATTATGAATCTGTTACTGATTGTTACAGATAGTTAAAGGCTGCAGATTTTTGATAATTTTATACAAGAAGTTTCCTTGACTCGGATTTCTTCAGATGTGTGTATGGTGTTTGAGGTCCTGGGCTACCACCTTCTGAAGTGGATTATAAAATCAAATTATCAAGGTCTGCCCCAGCCTTGCGTGAAAAGCATCATACGACAGGTAGAGAATTGCAATGCTCCAAATGTGGTTGAGCAAATCTAAATGTAATCCTTGTTACAAAGTCATTCACACGTATCACACCGGGCTTATTCCCCTGAACTACACTTGAACACATTTTATCCAGAAGAAGCTTCATTATCATCCGACTCTCTCTGCAGGTTTTGCAGGGCCTAGACTACCTCCACGCCAAGTGTAAAATCATTCATACAGACATCAAGCCTGAAAACATTCTGCTGACTGTCAACGAGCCCTACATCAAGAAGATGGCTGCCGAGGCGACACAGTGGCAGAAATCTGGCGCTCCACCTCCATCTGGATCTGCAGGTCGCCATTTCTTATGTTTCACACTTTAACGAAAATGTGGACCCATCGACTTATCATGACTGTGGAGGAGCTTTAATTCAAAACTTTAGCTATTAATACGTTTCAGTCAATCAAGTTTTATTTGAATAGCACCTTTCAGCAGCAAGGCATTTCAAAGTGCTTTACATCATAAAAACACAAAATTACAAAGTCATATAACACACAGTGGTCAACATTACATTTTGCACATCAGTTTATTGTTTAGTGTTTCATGATTAGTGTTTCAGTAGCAACTGTTAACAGGTGGGTTTTTAGTCTAGATTTAAAGGCACTCAGTGTTTCAGCTGTTTTGCAGTTTTCTGGAAGCTTATTCCAGATTTGTGGTGCATAGAAGCTGAATGCTGCTTCTCCTGGTTTGGTTCTGGTTCTGGGGATGCAGAGCAGAACCAGAACCAGAAGACCTGAGAGGTCTAGAGGTCTCTGATAGACCAGCACAGTGGTCTATCACAGTTTTATTTGTAAAACTGACATGCGTTGAGCAAACATGTGGAAACTTCTCTGCTATGAAATTCTCTTGTAGGGCCCAAGCAAGTTTTGTTGACTTAATAACATCCAGTATAATAAAATATTTGTCCAGCATCAATTTTTTCGTCAATACAACTTTTGTTTCAGTTTTTTGTGGTCTCTGACTTCTTAACCAAAGCTATCTTTTTTACACATATTGTTGGTTTTCTAAGGAAACCACATAGTTTCTAGTGCCACTGTATTTGATGGTATTGCGTGTTTTGAGTAAAAAGCTGCTTCTAATAAAAGCGGCGAGCTGAGCTCCGTCTCGCTATGAGTCACCGCTGGATTGGTTGCGGCTGTCGTCGACTCACTCAGAGAAGTTTATGAGACTCCGAGTCTCCACGGAGGCAGTGTGTTAGCAAAACCCAGCCACCAGAACGAAATGCTAATTATAGAGCGTCTATGAATGTGCTGTGTATCACTCAACATTATTACCCTTTGATGTTTTTCCTTCTCCTGCAGTGAGTACAGCGCCGGCACCCAAAACGGTGAGTTCTCTCTGTTTTTGTCGCGTTCATATGTTGTGATGTGACAATTTCTCAGAACACGGGGAGTTGAATATGATTGGAGTACTGCGTGTTCTCCATTCACAGATGGCCAAAATGTCAAAGAATAAGAAAAAGAAGATGAAGAAAAAGCAAAAGAAGCAAGCAGAGCTGCTGGAGAAGAGGATTCAGGAGATGGAAGGCGGAGCGATGCCTGATGCTGCAGAGGAAGATGACGACGATGATGAGACGGAGACTAATGAAGATTCGTCCGCAGCTACTGTTCCCGTCTCTTCGACGCTGCAAGACGTTGCTAACCACACAAGCACAGGTGAGTAATGGATTTGGATCTGGTGTCCTCTTTGAATCTCAAGTCAAATGCTCTTTCGGCAGCTCCACAAGTCTGATTAGGATGTGCTCTGCTGAATTTATCACGAAATGTTTTATTGGCTAAGACGGGCTTCTAGAGAGTCCGGAAATGTCCACAATGTGATATGGGTGCTGAGTGAATTACAAGATTTAACTAAGAGTTGGGGGAAAAAGTAATAAATGGTTGAATATTTGCACTTCCCGAGTATTCCCCATCCCATCTTCATCATTTCATCCTGTGGGAAAAGTGTGGAAAATATTTGTAATTTCAGACTCTAAGCATCTTTCCATCCACTGTTGCAATGAGAATGAAGAGAGTTTGTTTGGTGAAGAGCAAACAACCTCTCTCTTGTTTGGTGAAAACTAAATCTTCACCTGCCTGAAGGATGAGCTCCTGTTAATTCCCCATGGTGACAGCTGAAATGTGTACAGTGTCACTATGACCTCATCTGAATCTTCATTTTGACTGAACAGATGCCCCTAAATTTTTGAATATGGAGAAAAAAATGTTTGAGGATGACAAAAACTCCAGCTGTATGCGCTGACCTTTTTCACGTTTTGTAAAGTCAGAAGTTTTTTAGGCTTTTCTTGGAAAGCTCAGCTCAGCTCAAAGCAGTGCTAAGAAAATGATGTAGCATATTTAAAAATGTTTTCCAAATGCAAAGCTTTTCTCTGTACCTGCAGGTTTTCTGAAGTAAGTCTGTTTACCTTTTTTTCACACAAGTTATTTTGAATCAGAGTGTCTGTGAACATCAATCCCCAAATTTCTGGACTTTGACTAGATCATTTTAACCACACCATTGTAGTTCTGCCTGTATGTAAGGCCACATGAACTTTGACACCATTGTCAAGTCCTTTGCAGTCCAGTAATTAGTTTCATCACAGGGGTTCTGGATGAAGAACTGTGTTATTAAAAGTCTTTATTAAATGAAATAACCCCTTTTTTTTTTTTTGCGGCAGACTCCACTCCCGACGAGCAGCCTCCTCCGACGCCTGAGCTAGGTCATCAGAAAGCGGGCGCAGCGGAGGAGGAGAACCGAATGGAGATCAACTGCAACGGCCATTCCTCCTCGCCGGAGAACAAGGACAGTTCAGAAAAACAAGGGACCAAGGAGTCTGCGGAGGAGCAGGAGGACCAACAGAACGCGAACCAACCAGAAAGCACTGCAGAGACTCCAGACTCTATATGTAACAAAGAGGAGCACGAAACCTCTGACGCCTCGCCGGCAGAGGCTGATCCCGCGTCGGAGCCTCTCCCCGCTTCCCTCGGCTCCGACGTCGCCGTGGAGCCAAACGACGGAGAAAGACTGGAGAAAAAGATGGACGACATGGAGACGCAAGGGGAGAACAAAAAGGAGTGTGAGGAAGAGGACGGCCAGAGTGGTTAGTTGAAGAACAGATATTTTAGCCTACTTCACTACACTTTCAAGATTCGACAAAATCCGTCGTGCTCTTGCCGTTTCTCCACAGAAACAGCTGAATTTTATTAGAAAAATATTCACCGTTTATATTGAAAGTCTCGAGTACACTCCCTTATCTGTTGAAAACTACAAGACCGGGATAAATTACATGAATATGAGGAAAATGTCAAATGAATATGCTGTATTATTATTGTCTTTGAAGACAAAACAAAACTACATCACATAATTAATGCAGATGTAAACCAGATTGTAGTTTAATGTGCGACTCTATGCAGATTAAGCTACATTTCGCTGTGGTCAGAAACGGCTTGCTGACGTTCTAAACTGCGTGGGTTGAATCCAGTCAGACTGCTGCATTATGCATGTGTTATTTTCTAGTCTTCACACATTAAATCAAATCCTCCACTGTAACATCAACTTTCTAATGAACGCCCACTGCAAACTGCAAACACTTGGCAGCAAAAGCTTCCTCCGAGTTCCAGTCTGTAAAATTCCTGGATGTGTTTTTTTTTTTTTTTTTTTGTAATCTGTGATGTTGGAGAGGACTCGGTGTCAGTCTCTCATCTGTTTTTGTCTTTATTTCTGACTCCGCTCTCTGCCAGGCTCAGCAGGCAGTTTGTTGGTAAACCCCCTGGATCCTCTTAACGCCGACAAGCTGCAGGTCAAGATCGCTGACCTTGGCAATGCCTGCTGGGTGGTGAGTAAAAATATGCATCCATCAGCAACAAGTCGGCTTCTTGTAGGTGTTAATAGACGGGCCTTCTACTGGTCAGTCTTGATCGTGTAATTTATCAGAAATCGAGCCTTTTTTTTTTTAATATACCTCAACATGCTTTCTGTTGATAAGCGTTTTGAGGTTTTTGTTTTTTTTTTTTTTTTTTTATCTTGTAGCTCATCTGTTCATTTTGGGATCTGTGAATTTTACTGAGATCTCAGCGTTTGTTTTTGCAGCACAAGCATTTTACAGACGACATCCAGACACGGCAATACCGTTCGCTGGAGGTTCTGATCGGAGCTGGCTACAGCACTCCAGCAGACATCTGGAGCACCGCCTGCATGGTAAAACACAAACACTGGACCGCTGCATGGGCAGTGCAATGAACGCTGGATACGTTCTGTTAAAGTTACAGCAACCTGTCAGTAGAGAGAGGCTGGTGTAACTTTAAAGGGAAAAGCCTTTAAAGAAAATTCTCCAGCATTGACTTTTATTGTTTATATAATATATTTGAACCCAGACGAACAGGAAGTAATGCGATTTCTGAACATATTGACTTAAAATAGTTGAGTATTACAATAATTGCTTTGGTTCCGTTGATTCCATTGGAAATATTAGAGGCGTAAATTATTTTTGTAAAAAGAATTATTTTTTTATGGGATTTTATTCATCCATTCATAATTGTAGCTACATGTACATGTCTGCAACTGTTTCATTGTTGAGTGTAATAATTAGGCGTCGTCTTTTAGCGGGAAACTTTCTGGTATGTAAAGTTTCCAGAGTCAGAAACACAGAAACCAAAATGGAATAAAGTCTTGACTGGCATAGCTGTAATTAAACCCTCCTTAATTCTGGATGTGTGTTTTGTTTTCGTCAGGCCTTCGAGCTTGCCACTGGAGATTATCTGTTTGAACCGCACTCTGGAGAGGACTACTCCAGAGATGAAGGTTGGTTCAGAAAACAAGACTTCCTTTACAAATGGCCGCCTGGCTTGAGTGTCAGAACTGGATTCAGTTTGGGCTCTGAAATATATGAAAACCCTAAAACTGTTTCTGTCTACACGGAAACATTAAAGTGAAGATGTATTTATTCTCTGAGATTCAGTTCTTTCTTTTCTGCATAAAGTCCTTTGCAAAAATTATTTATACCCTTTTAGCTTTTATTTGCAACATTGAACTTCAGTGTGTTTTATCAGAGCTTTATGTGATTGACATATGCGTGCGTGTGTGCGTGTGTGCGTGTGTGTGTGTGTGTGTGTGTGAGAGAGTGAGTGATTGTAAAAGGAAATCAAGATGTTTGTTTTTCGTACTTGTAGCAAAAATCTGAAATGTAAAGACACAAATTTAATTTGCAGCAGCCCCCTTTTACTTCGACACCACCAATAACATCCATAGATCTCTTATGGATCTATGACTTGTGACTTGTGTTGTGTGAATGAAGGTTATGTTAAATTATATTCGTGTATCAAATTTAACCTTTTTCAGTCAGGACTGGTTAAAATGTCCTATATTTTTTCTCCCCCCACCAAATAACAATCCTGACTAATCCAATTGGGTTTCTCTTCTTGTTGTTATGGTTCTGTATCTATGGCATCTTTTTCTGTTTGAAACCATGTTTTGTTCTTTTGTTTCTTTTACTTTCAGTTGTTCCATTTTGTGTTGATCGCTTAAAAAAAAAAAAAAAATTCCCTTAAAATACATTTAAGTTTGCGGTTGTCGGAAAATGTGGGGGGGAAAAAAAAAGTTGAAGGGTTGGAATTGCTTTTTGTGGATCTTCATATTGTGATGATTCTTGTCACCTGTACTCACCGTACGTTTCTGCATCTCCGCTCCCTGCAGATCACATAGCGCTCATCATTGAGCTGCTTGGCAAGGTTCCTCGGAAGCTGATCGTGGCGGGCAAATACTCCAAGGAGTTTTTCACCAAGAAAGGTAAACGCACCCGCCAGCTGTCTTCTGAAAAGCCGCTTCCTCTTTCAACTTTGAAACATCCTCAGGTATTTGGGAGAGGAGATGCTATTTCAGGCTAAGCATGTGACGCCTCGAAGGGGAGCAGCCATCTGCTCCGCTCAGGACAGAACCTGCAAAAAAACTAAATGAGGCTCAGCTCTGTGAAGGTCCGCCGAGATTGAATCTTGTGAAACGTGTTTCTCCCAGGCGACCTGCGACACATCACCAAGCTGAAGCCGTGGGGGCTGTTCGACGTCCTGGTGGAGAAGTACGAGTGGTCCAAGGAGGAGGCCCACTCTTTCAGCAGCTTCCTGCTGCCCATGCTGGACCTGGTGCCTGAACGGAGGGCCACGGCGGCCCAGTGCCTCTCCCATCCATGGCTCTCCTCCTAAAACCTGCGCACCGCCGCCATTTTTATATGTCGTGAAAGAACCCGGCCAGCAAATTCATTCATGTCTGCGAGCAGGACCCTCATGGTTGCCAGCACATCCAAACGACGGAGAGGAAAGCAGTCGAGGCTTGGTCGCTAATTGGAAAACGTTCAGTAACGCCCTTCACTCGTACTTAGTGAACTCTTTCGCAATTGGCATTTTTCTTTTTTTCGTTTCTGAGTGCAGGTGTATCGCTGGTGCACATTCTTTTTCTCTTCAAGAACTGAAATTTGCACTTTTCTGACACAAACGGAAGTGAAAGAAGCTTTGTGAAACTGTAATCCAGTGGGTGTCGTATAGTTGAGCCAAATCTTTGCCAGTCATCATGCGCCCAGCTTTTACACTTTTTGGCCTGAGACTTTGTTCAGTTTGTCCCTGCACAGTGCTTATCAGATTAAAAAGTAACCAGTCATTTTCAAGGACAGTCTTAAGATTTATCATCACCACCAACAACAAAAGGAAGAAAAAAATGGCTTTTTTGTGGGGGTTTTTTGTAAGTTTTTACACAAACACCTCCACAGAGTGAGACATTTAACACAGTGTGCATCAATGACAGTTATCCAAAAATACACTGACAACCAGGCTTTTTTCCCCCCCTCCTTGAGGTATTGTCAAGGTTCTGCAATACTTTGCATTTTCTCAGAGTTTGAGTGTGAAACTGATTTTTATTTAGATTTTTTTACTTCTGGATGGACATCTCTGCAGATGGTTTTTAAACGCTGGTATACTTGGAATCCAGCCACAAATGGATAAGCAACCGGCGTTCAGTACATTGTACCAAAGAGTTTGGCTTGACGCAGGTTCTGAACAAGAAACTGAGTAGCAAAGGAGACTTTATCTGAAGGGCTTAAAAACGTTTTCATTCTCTGTGATCAGGCAATAAATTTAGCTTCTACTGTGCAAGACTTCCACCCCCTCCCTCCCCATGAATGTGCTGGTTTAACAAAAGATTGTACTAACTGCAGATGTTATTTTATTGCTTTGACTTTCTTCACAGCTGTCACATGTTTAATGATGCAAGTTTCTTACGTCCGTGTCTTCCGTCTTTATTTCTTCCTGTAGAATATAAGAATAAACACTTTTCCAAATTAGTTTGCCTTGTAAGCTGAAGGTTTTTAGTAACTCCTTGCAACAAAAACAAAATTCAGTGCACTCACAACAAACGTGAGTGTATTCTGTAGTGTTTAATGTGATAGCCCAACAAAGAGTAGTAGTAGAATAACATAATGTTGAAAGACATTTCCCTAAGTTTTTACAAATAGCACTCAGATTATTTTGGTGTGCATTTATGCTGTGAAATATTGCATCTCTACCAGCTTTGGACACCTAAAACTTTTTCCTGCTAATAATTTTTCCCCACCTGAGCTGTGGATCTGTACAGCTCCTCCTTGTGGCTGACGCGAGACAAAATGTGAACAAATTCAGAAACTGTGCAGACGTCTGCACTCCGCCAATAAAACAAGTCCTAATCATAAAAAGGTTGGAAAGTTAAATACATATTATTGTAATTAGAAATTCAATTAAGCCCAGAATAATTCAAAATCTTTTGGGATTTAGGTTTAACTTTATTTTACCAAAATCTTTCTTCTGACCAGAAGAAACACTTAGAAATCTTGGGGAATTTGTGTTTCTCGTAAACACAAATTGTGTTTGTGACTAGGATCTGATTTTATTTTTAATGGGTTTTTTTTCTAATCTGTGGAAAGCTAAAGCTTTCGACCGACAACAAGCAGGTCTTTCGTCTTCAAAGAGAAATCCTCAAAACATCAGTGGAATCGCCCCAAAAAATATGACATTGATCAATTTAATGTCATTAAATATTTATAGTGGATAGTTGATTGCGCTGTCCGGTTAAACTTTTGAGAGGTTTTGACCTAATTTTCAATCGAAAGTAAAACTTCTTGGTAGAAGTCCACAAAGCTACAGCAGGTCTATAGTGAAGCCAGAGGTCAGTGGAAAACCTTCGCTTTGTTGGAGTCGTTTCTGGAAGGACATGAAGGTTTTTCGCCGAGGCCGCCGGTAAACTGGGAGTTTATTTCAGTGTTGAGTTGGTTGCATCTCCTCTTTGTGTTCACCACGGATCTATGCGTTATCTGTCAAGAGACAAAAAAAAAAAAAATTGGTCAGATCAGATGTTTAATCTATGAGTCAGAATAAATAAATATGAGTATTTATAGTTGGCAAAGCATATAGTAAATAAAACCCTGTGCATCCTTACTGCATTAATCCGTTGGATAGCTCAAGAGCAATTTGCACTGCCTACATATACCAATTTCATCTCTGTGTCTGTCTTTTTTTTTTTTTCAGTGCAAAAGGTAAAAGTATTTTGCAACCATCTAAACCATTTCAAGTCATTCCTCCCTGGGCTCTGTCCATCTACTTCCTACCCCTTCATGAGTGCTAAAATCCCTACTCCTCTTTTCTCAGCATTCTCCCACCACTACTTTATCTTTCTTACCCTTCCCTTCAACCTGGAAGTCCTCGGGCAGCAGCTTGTCCTGCCGGCTGCCCAGGCTGAAGGCCAGAAAGGACAGGATGAGCGAGTCCATGATGCTGATGATGGCCAGGATGTAGGCCCAGCGCACCGTGCAGTTACCCAGGGTGTATTTGTCAGTCCGCTGGCCACACATGCGCTTCACTTCCTCCGAGTCCCAGCCGTCGGGGTAGATCATGCAGCCGATCACCATGCACGTACCTGGACAGGTGGGAGACACGAAAAGTGGCGAGGTGTGTCGAAAAGCCTTCTAACTTGCAGGAGGATTCATGTGCGATGAGGTTTTCAGCTTGTCATGTTGCCACCACACACACTGCAAAGCTTTAACTTGGATTAGCTACACGATCAACCAACAGAAAGAGGCACTATTTTTGAATTTTGTGGCAAGACTAAAAAAAAAAAAAATCAAAATTATCTTCCACATGTTGAGAATGAAACATTACAAACCATTTCCTTCTGATAAAATGAAAAGCAACTACTAAATAAAGCACAAAAAAAGTGTATTCACCAGAGAAATAAAACTTCCACACACCCCCTCAATATTAAGTTGCTTAGCAACTTTGTAGCACAGAAAGACGAAGCTATTTATTATTAACTCCGCAGCCAGGTTTGTACAATCTCACTTTAACGTGAAGTGAAACACGACTCTCTCACGTCTCAGATCTTAACTTCCTACAAATGATCACAGAAAGGGCCCGGCTGACTGTGTTTCCTCTAAACAACAAAACGGTTTTAATTGAGAACATTTTAGCATAAAAAAAAATTACTTTAAGTTAAATCAGAAGTTTTGCTATAGGTCAGTCAGTGAATAATTTAGAAATGTTTAAACATTCAAAGTTCCTCAACACTCCCAACTCCGTTGAATTCAACAACAAAAGAAGGCGCTACTTACTGGAAAAAAAACACTTAACATCTGTGCTAACAGTAACTTTAATGTTGCTCCATTAATGCTGTTTTTTTTTCTCTTCTCCTTAAAGAAAACTTTAAATGGTCTCAAACTGACCAAACACATCTTCGTAATGCACAGACGCATCATGGACAGCATGATGTCCATGAAAAGTGAGAGTAAAGTGTGTAACAGCACACCTCCGGTTTTGCATCTCATTACTTGTTTCATTACAGGCTCGCCCTTTAACTCGCAGGTACGTCTGTTCACAAGCCGCATCGTGTTTCCAAGCCGCGCTCATGTTTCTCTCCCGCCTCTTAAAGTGTTTCTGAAGGAGAGAGGCTGAACCGTGCCTCGCAGTCTTTCACACGTTTGTCGAGGTTTGCCAAACTTTTGCAGCACTGAATAGAATGAGCTTTGCTCTAAGTTACGTTCTCTGCGCTATTGATTGATTTCCCACAATTTCGTTAATACTTTTAATGCGATTTCTGGCTTTGTTAAGCAAGTTGAACGCACATTAAATTGCAGGGAGCAGTTCACTACGATGTTTAATGTAAAGGAGAAAAAAAAAGTTATTGCTGTTATTTTATGTTCATCAAATCTAGCTGAGAGGTGCATGTTTTCATAATGACAGCGACTTATTTAGCAGAAACTGCACGATCAAAAATGATACTTTCAAAGTAACAAAAAAAAAAATCACTTTCTGGATGCGCAAAGACAAACCCAGACAAAAGTGCAGCTGCAATTACAGCAAAAACGTTGCTCCACAAAGAAGAAAGGCAACAATTTGATACCTCCACCTTAAGAAATTAGGGTTATTTAACTAGCTTTGTGTGTTGAATCCACCCGCCTAGCTCTAATTACACATCCTCCATCTGTTTATCGTGTCAAGAGTAAATCTGCAGCGGACAAACTCTGAACCAACTCTCACTGGAGGCCAGCTGCGTCCAGGCGCAGATCTTGTAGACGCTCCCGGCGTTGCAGAAGAAGAAGAGACTGAAGCAGACGATGCTTCCCACGATCAGCAGCATGGAGATCCCCACGAAGAACATGGCCGTCTTGAAGGCCCCGGACGGGATGGAGCCGAAGTCCAGCGCGCTCCCTTTGCAGGTGAGCTCCGAGGTGAGCGCGTTCCCGATGCAGTAGTGAAACAGGCCGAAGTAGCCGGCCTGCGGCGTGTTCACGCTGTCCCCGATCCAGTAGGGCTGGATGAACACCACCACCATGATGACCGCGAAGGTGACGGTGAACACCTGCCACATGACGCCCATGGCCCGGGCGTTGCGCACGTAGTTGGTGTGGTAGATCTTGGCCGCTTCTTGAGCAGGAAGCATCCCGACGAGAGACAAAGTGACAAAGTGGTAAAAGTTATTTCCTTGTCTTCAGTTAAGTCTAATCCTTCCCCCCTCCCCCCCCCCCCCCCCCCTTCAGATGACTCTCATGTGGTCTTAGGCGCCCAAGAAGCCTGTTGTCTTGCGTCAAGAGGATTCAAAACCACGGACAGCTCCCCGGTGCTGAACACCAGGAGGTTCTCTGACTCATCTGCCCTGCGGAGGCGACGAGTCCCCGTAAAAAATAAAAAAATAAAAAACCAGCGGACGGGCTGCAGTAGCAGTGGCTTTTATCCCTGAGCCTCATGTGGAGGCGATAGTTGTTCTCTTCCCCGGGGACGCTGTGGTCTTCACATAATGAATCATTAATGGCTAAAAGATCCGCTGAAGAGTGAGACTCGCATCCAGCACCACCAGCCGCCTTACACAGCTTTGTGATAATGAGGTTTATTTAAATAAAGGAAGGTGCAACTCAAACATAAATGCCACCATTTGCTTGGCGCTCTTGGTGCGCTGTGCCACCAAAAGCTAACTCCCATCTGTTCCCCAACAAGTTGTAAAACAACAACAACAAAAAAAAATGGATACAATACTATAATAAAATGAGACGGAAAACATAACGCCGTAAGTTGGTTTCTAATCACAATACACAAACACACACATGCAGTTAATGCGTACGTTCACGAAGAGTTTTAAACAATATTTTCCAAATAGGATTAAAATAGACTTATTAATGTTGGATGGTTGGTTAATGTGGTTATTTAAATAGCCTAATATGGCAACAGAGACTGTTCTTGCAGTCTGTAGCGTTTTGTTTTTAGTTGTTTTTTGTTGATTTGCAATTTTCAAACAAATTGCTCTCCACCTTTTCAGTCTTTGATAGATTTACTGGTAAGTATCTGCGTCATCGTTATGTTGTAATAACTAGTTTTGTTCATCTTTGTCTCTCGTTTTCCTCATGGATCCTCTGATAAAGAGTAGATCTTTCTGGTTCCATGAATTGTGGCTGCAAAGCCTCCTTAAATAATAATAATAATAATAATGACTCCATCATAGATCAGCAACAATTAAAAAACACAAACAATTCTATGACATGTGTTCGCACTGGCCATGAGCTTGCTTATCTAATTTTAATTAGTAAGTTGTTTAAATTAAATTAAATAGCATTTTTATTTGCTGGCAATAGACGAGATAAGTTCCTACTTTTATCTCAGTTGGTCACTAGATGGAGCTAAACAACTGCTGCCTTCAAGTCTTCCCTTATTCTTTATTTTCTAGGGCCATTGTAAAGAATTGTAAACCAGACGTCTAAAACCGTGTTAATGCATGCTAGTCATTTAAAGTGGCGAACAGTAGTCGATGAAACTCTCAACTCCTTATTTTTTCCCCCTCCTCAAAGTATGCGCCTGAGTATTTGAAATCACTATTTTAAATTCTGAAAGCTCTTTTGTTTCCTGTCATGTTAGAACGCGCGGTTTCTATCTACTGCTACAGTAATTCAACTGAAGCAATTTTAGAAGTGACAGCAAATCGATTTGCTTAGAAAACCAACAATGTCGTCATATAAAGCTTCTTGTCATGTAAGCTAGCTTAACATTTTCTGACGTGAACGTGAACAAGTATTTTTTTTTTCTGTAGTTTTCCAGTTCAGTTTCAAATCTTTGTTCTTAGTGTTTTGTTTTTCATGTTGCTGCACAAAGAGAGTACACAGGAATGTGTAGACTAAAGGGCATCTTTTCATAGTCCTAATCCTAACAGATTTATTGTTTTACAAGATTTCTAATCCTGTCACCGCCTAGAATTAAGTTATGTTTTTTTGTTCACCTTTAGCTTGGTTTAGTCATGCTTCTTTCAATGTACATACAAAAGGACTTATGAGTTATGATCATGCAATAGTTTGTCTTTCTGTCTGAAAGACAAACTGGTTTTCTCGAGTGCAGGGCACTGCACTCGAGCTTTATTAAGTGATCCAGGCCCTGGTGTGAGGCAGAGGCTGCTTATAATCAAGTTATCTGGAGGAGAAATCCAATTTTCTAATTCAGAATGGAGTGATATTTAATGTGTGTGTGTGTGTGTGTGTAGAGGTGGACATTGGAGGCTAGAGGGGGAGTGGATTTCGTGGGAGGTTTTTTTTGTGTGCAAATTTTTATTTGCATGCCCAAGATGGTGAATAGATGATATAAAATGTTACTCTGAGTTCACTTGATTGAACCTGTGAATTGTAATGAACCGTAATGAGAAAAAGAAAACAAACCTTCTCTGAGGCTGATCATTTATGGCAGAAACACTCTTCCACATGTAGTAGCAGCTATGCAGGTCATTGCTTCTTGCAGAACGACTACAAGCAACATTTAGGCGCGCAGAGACGTCTCTGTTGGTTTTGCGAGTTTGGGACTAACTCTGCATTTTTATTGGCTGGCTTACTTTGAGGACATCAGAGAGTGAAAATGCTTTTCTGTCATTTTGCAAGGCGGTGTTGGCAGGTTTGCGCACGGACCAGCATGTAGTTCTAATATGCTTGGTCTCCATTATGCTCACTTGACAGAACAGCTGCAATAATACGGCAATGAAATTACACAAACATGGATTATAGGGTAAATAAAAATGCACTCCACATTTTTCAATTTTCTTCCACTACTTTCTGCTGGTTGTGAACTACATCTATAAAGGAGACAGTCCCACTAATGTTTTAACAGTTAGTTGAGATTCTATTACAATTGAGCAACAGAAATAAATGTGTCTGCTCAATGATGAATAAATCCTAATTTCTCTTTAAAAAAAAAAATGTCAGTCAGGATAGTTTATTTTCAAAGTGACTGAGTGAATGCAAAAAGCTTATAGTTACCCTTGGACTCATAAACAGCCACACTCCACCGTCCTTCTTGTGTTGCACCACCGTCTCGGTCACTACCTCCCTGCCTCCCCCCGCAGCGACCGACCACTGTGAGCCACCTTCACGCCTCCACCAGTCCGCCTCTTGCTCGCGGCCCATCAGGGAGAGTCGGAGACCGGAGAGAAATACTGCGGGTCATTAAGTTGCCCTGCAGGAAAGGACTCTGAAATGTAGGTCCACTTTGTGGTGGATTCATCTCTGATCAGTCACAACCAATAAATCCCCCCCTCCCCCACCCTCTCTCTTTTTGGACTGGTAATCTGCTCAGGGATGCGTAAGTGATCTGCAGCCAGAACCTTCCACGTATCTTTACATTACATCACTGCTTTCACACTGCTCTACAGATACTTCCACAGATTTACATTCTAATTATGCCGCTCTGCAGCTCCAAATATGCAGGATTTCTGTTCAGTTCTTCTGCAGATGCTGCTGTTTAGCTCCGCTCCGTTTCAGCACTAACTGGGTTCAGAAATGTCTTGTACAGCTGTTCGCTCTGTCATGGTACGATGCATAAATGCGGTGCTCTTTGTCTTTTTCAGCTATTACAGCTGCAGATTAGTCGTGGAATGGAATGTCTCTACCATCTTTTCATTTATCAGTGTCAGAGTATTTGAAAGCACACACATTTTTTAAGTTTTATTTGTACAAGTCCTCCCACTGCGCAGCTGTTTTTTTTTTTTTTTTTTGATAGTCTTCTTCATGTTGAATAAAGATCTCAATCGTCTTGAAGAGCTTTATTACAAAGTAAAATATCGGATTGTTTTTGACT
This sequence comes from Poecilia formosa, assembly GCF_000485575.1. Lineage (NCBI taxonomy): Eukaryota > Metazoa > Chordata > Actinopteri > Cyprinodontiformes > Poeciliidae > Poecilia > Poecilia formosa. The sequence continues at coordinate 1,673,962 of NW_006800063.1, read as the reverse complement.
TGAAACATTTGCTTTTTGTTGTGCTGCTGGACGATAACCAGACTGTAAAATGGTAAATAAAAAGAAGCATGACCAGGAGGATGAGAAATATTTACAAACTCAAGCAGGCTGTTCATTGGCTGATCTAACAGCTTCTGTTAATTGCGTCGCAAATTTCTTTACATATGTATTATGCAAATATTTCTGAACAGTGGTCAAAGATGATGTTTTCTCCCACCTTTCAATGGTTTGGAAGGAGATTTGACTTTTGAAGACAGTTCTTCTTCTTCGGGTCCATCTTTTGCGCATGCCATCTTATTGAACTGCAGTCAGCATCAGCAGAGGCCTTAATTTGTATTGAGGTTGAGAACCTTCCTCAATCAGTTGGAGCTTCCAGCTCAGCACAGGAGATTTTTTTTTCTTTCTGGTCCCATAGTCCTCTGGACTTTTAAAAGGGCTGTCTTACTGTGGGCAACCTTGGCAGTAAAGGCACCTTTGCTCATGCAGCCTGACAATCCTGTCAAGTTCAGCGACAAAGGCCCTTTTTTTCCTTTGGTACCAGGGAGTCATGAGAGGGTGAATGCCTGACAGGAAATGACATGAAAGGCAGACTATTGTGCAGACTTGGACTTTAAAGTTCTCGTGTTTCTGAAACCTTTGATTTTAAATGAACAATAATTTGACAACTGTGTTTTGTTTCTTACACCCGTTTCTTGTTGGTAATAATCCACTGCAGCCACTTTAGTGTTTTTGTTGTTAGTAAGAAGCTTTTTTTATTTTTTTTTATTTTTTTTTTTTAGGGTAATCCCTGATTAGAACCAAACAAGCTGGATTCGCTCTGTGGCCTGGATTCGTTCCACTAACAATTGTGCAAATATCAGGTATACCCCTCACCATAAGTCTTAAAGTTTTATGTTAACAGAGAATTTTTTTTTTTCCCCTTTGAGATAATGTATGCTAGGAAGATTTCATCAGAATCCGCTGATCAGGATGAATAATGTGGAAGTGGTTTCGGCACGACAATGTTCACTGAAAGCCTTTCATCTTAATAAATCAGGGGTTTTTTTTCTTTCCATTTTTCATGTTTTTTTTTTAAAGCAGTCGGTACGTCTCATGAAAAATGAGCTCAGACCCCTTCCCAACCCTACACCAACACTTCAAATTTGTAGCAAGTAATTTCAAAATAAACTTGATCCAGTGTGTTCCCTAGAAGCAAATACTGGATTTTCTTAATCGTAAAACATCTGCATTAATCAAGAAACACCGTAGCTTTGTAAAAAAAAAAAACAAAGAAAAAAAGAAAAATCACACATTTCAGTGATACTGCAGTGCTGAACTCACTTTTAAATACTTCTGGTCCATCTTTCAGACTTCTCTAAATTTGAGATCCCTGTACAATGGCGTTGGAAAGGAATTAGAGCTATTGTTAATTCGTGAAATACCCACTAAAGGCTTTCTCGTGTTTGAAAGGTGTGAGAGTAGAGTTGTGCAGGATGATGGGACAAAATGCAACACTGCCAAGCTCTTAGCAGCAGGCTGTTCTATTTCACACCACTGCAGCTGACACGGATAAATCTGAAACACTGTTCCTCTGTAGAACACATGCATGAAACACAGCCAGTTTCAAACATCCATGAATGCTTAATGACACTCGGCCAAGTACTCGAATTGTTCAGAGCAAAAAAAATAAAAATAAAAATAAAAAATGGAGGCAAACATTTTTATTTCTATTTCAGCAATTCACCTCTTCTTATTCCAGCCAGCAAGTCTACGAAATACAAAGCTTTGAAAAAGTACTTCTATCCTTCGTGTTTTGTCAAACAGCTACAAACTTCAATTCACTTAACTGGGTTAGACCAGGTGTCTTCAAGGGCCGGTGTCCTGAGATTTTCAGACACGTCTCTGCTTCGATACACTTGAGTCGAATAATGAGCTGACTCGCAGGACTCTGCAGAACTTCACCGCCAACTCAGAAGGTGATTTAGCCATTCGACTCGGGTGCGTTGGACCAGAGACGCATCTAAAAGTTGCAGGACACCAACCATTGGAGTTGAAGACCCACGATGCATAGACCAGCACAGAGTAGTGCAAACTTGTTAAGAGGAAGTCAGACTCTGATGCATCTAAATATACACACCACAGTACTCCAAACTGGTCAGAGTTTGAGCTGTGAGGAAGTTTAAAGCAGGGTTAAGTTGTTAAAACCTGAACATCTCAGCAAAACAATGTTCAGCCCATCGTCTGAAAATACACGGGGCAACTCCACACCTACTATGACTTGGCCGTCTGCCTGAATGGACAGACTCGGGAAGGATGTCATATTTGCTAGTGCTGTCTGCAGATTCTCTCTCTCTTTGTGTGTGTGTGTGTGTGTGTGTGTGTGTGTGTGTGTGCTTGTTTATGTAATCTATTTAGGACCTTCTCTGGTATATTCACACTGACCTTCTCAAGACTGATGGGAACTTTGGGGGCCAAAATATGACCCCCTGTTTTTGTGCATGGTGAAAATGAAGTTAAGGGATAATAAGGCATTGGTAATGGTTAGAGGTTAGGTTTAGGACTAAGGTGTCGATAGAGTTTTGGTTAAGGTCAGTGCTAGAAATACATTGGTAATGATTATGTCCAGGGTAAGTGTAAGGGTTAGGCTGTAGAAATGAATGAAAAATGAATGGAAGTCAAACATCCCAGTTTTAGCTGAAACGCCTACACAAACCTATTTAATGAGATTTTTCTCCTTTAGCTCCAATAAAGGATTAATGAAAACTGCACCAAGCCGATGTATTTCACCCTTTAATGTGTCATAATCAAAATGATACATTCATTTAAGGTTTAAAAATACCCTAAAACAAACAAAAAAACTGCAGTACAGAACACACGCATGACTCATCTTTGTTTTCAGAAGGCAGGATCTGGTGGATATTCTCCAAAAAGCAGACTGCTCGCATTGAATTCATGTTTCTGTAGGAAGCAAAGCATTTAACCGGAGCCGAAGAAATAAACCGCTAAACCTCGCTGATGCAACCTAAGGGCAACTGGGATTACTTTATTTCAGCGCCTCTGATGGTATTATGTTGCTGGTAATTTAACTGTATGTATCTGTAAATAACAGGATTATGTGTTGGTCTTACAGATGCCAAGTTAGACCATTTCAGGGTTTTCTAACCCACGTGTTGTACGCACATGAAATATGCTGTTTATGTTATCAAAATGCTGAAGATTTTTTTTTTTTTTAAGGTAGATCTCACATGATGAATCACATACTGCAGAAATGCATGAAGAGGAACGCTGAAGAAAACAGGGTAGCGTAATTACATAACGGTTCACAGAGTGTGAAAGTCTATGATGTGCATAAATGTGTGTTCGTTTAGGTGCGACGCCTTTTGATTTGTGTGCCGTCGTTCCAGTTGTGGTGGCTACAATTTTTCCCCTGTGGATCTGGCAGGATTGCAGTTTTATCCTTATAACTGGTTGCTAATCTTGTGTGGAATCCAGCACCGCTGCCTGTGCAGCACTAATATTGCCACCTGGTCCCTGGCACACCAACACACAAACACTGTAAGCTCCTCTTTAGCTACACAAAATGCATTTATAGTTCATGCTAGTGCTCACACACACTGTATTTTTGTCATGAAAAGTGACTTTTCAGCCCATTTTCTGAATCCAGTGAGCCTGCTGCTGTGATCAGGAAGCAGACGATGGTGCCAACTCCTCACTGCTCAGCCCACGGATCAGCATGATGTTGTGAAATAGCCCAGAGAAAGTATTGTGCTGCAAGCTGTTGGTGAATTATGATTATTTCCTCTGGGGAATCAAGGCTTTTGATGGACTCCAAGGACTAAGATTGAAAAGATGTGAGTTCCTCACAAGTTGGAGCATTGCTATCAGTGTAGTGAAGTGTGGTACTGTACATTAATTTTACATACATGGCTGGCTCATGGTATTGGCAACCTAAGCTGCTGCTGCTGCACATATTTTAAAGATTCTTTGAAATTGAAATTTACTACAGATGAACTTGTTGCAAGCTCCTCTTGCAACAAGTACATATAAATGTCAATAAAAAAAGATATATAGTATACAAAACAGATTCGTCTTAACCCCTTCTTCCCTAGTAAAACTGACCTAATTCCGAAATGCATTTACTGCTATTTAGTAATTTACTAATTTTCGTGTTGAGGAAAACATTCTGTGATTTGGCACATTTGGAAACTGGGTCTATAGGGACATTAAGATCACAGCACACAGTCAAACTTTGAGGATTTAAAAGGGAATATAGGCCTAGATTTGGTGACGTTGGCTGTGATCACAGATGTAATCGGTCTATTTAGAGCCCAATTCCATCTTCAACCTGCTCGATTTGCATGCATTATTCAATTTAGTAAGGGGGGAACATACATCAGATCAGAATGTTAAAAAAAAACCGCTGAAAAAATTCACATTATGAAATTGTTTGACGCAACAAAGAGAAAATGCTCCAATTTCCCCTTTTGAATAAATGTTAGTCAGGAGAAGGAAGAGTGTTTCGTGCGACTTCCCTTAAATGCACCCAGCAAGGCTTTCCGTTCAGCTTGCACATAATGGGCTTTTACAAGTTTTGGCCTTTGACCCCATGGTGCTCACACCGATAGCCCCTCCTCACCATCACGATCATTTTATTGCAGGTTCATGGGCTTCAGATGTCGCCGCTGCAGCAGAGAGGGTTCTGAAAGGCCCGGTGATCTTTACAGCAGACAGTGGGTGTGTTTGGTGGGCGGGACCAACACGTGATTGCCGCCTGCGGATAGGTGTGTACTTTTAAAAGAAGGCGGGGCTAATAAAGCCTGTGGCTTTATGTCATATCAATCAAACGCAATTATGCTGCTTTCACTGACTTTTGTATTATTTAATGCTGCTATAGGAAGTAGTACTTCCTATACTACTGCTAGCAGTAGTAGTATAACAACGTTGCGTTGTTAGGACAACGCAATGTATAAATTGCAAAAGTTCATGAGGGCAGTATAAATCTTAGTAGTTTTTCTTTTTGCTTTAGTTTTCAGATGACCTGTAGTGATTTAGATTATTTATTTCTAATTTAACCTTATTAAAATTAAACAAAGCTTTAGTTTTATTGTTCTTTTAATTTGATACCCATATGTTATGTTTAATTATGTATATGTTATTGTTTGCTTGTTTAACTTTTATCTGGAGTAAATTCCTTCGTGTTCCCTTGATTGATTGATTGATTGATATTTACTGGATTACTTTCATGACTATGGTAGGATATAAATACATATACAATATATACTTAACTTCATTTAACTTTGCTAGAAGTACTTTAAATTTTACTAAACCAGCTAAAAAACAGTGCATCAAACCTAATAGATTAGCAAGATAAAAGTATGAGAACATTTTTATGTACTTTATGTTGGCCAACTGCAGTATTTGCATTATTTTTCATTTCTTTTAATCGTAATAAAATCAGAATGAATTTTTATTTGTGATAGATTTCTTTGTTCTGCAGTTTGCTGCAGAGCTTAGAGTTTGTCCGAGGCACAAAAACCCAAACAAAAGCTGAACAACTGCTAATCATGTCGGAACTAACAGCGAGCAAGTGGTTTTATACATATTAGGATAACCAGGCTTTCTGAGTAAACTTTTTTGCCATTGACTATGTTAGCATACTGGGTATTATGTTCCACCTTTTCTACCTAGTAAAACCTATTTAACGTAAGTATAAACAAAGTGCTGCAGTAAAGATTTGGTGCATAACGAATAAATGGATGAACACAACTATAATGTGTGGTGACTGAGGTTGCTTTTTAGGGCCCCAAAGAGCCCTGGACTTGTCCTGGCAGAGGGGGTATAACCACATATGTTTTGCATTAGTTTTATAACGGGACACGTAGTGCAGCTAAGCAGCTTATAGTGTCTTCATAAAACAATCCGGCTGATGAAAGATGGCCATTAGCTCACCGTATTCGATTTATGTATTTTAAAACCATGTTCAAGTGAAACCAAATATAAGTATTTGAATGGAATGATTTGGGAGCGACGACTCTACATTTCCGACGGCCCGTGAACGCGGCACCTCCCCCCCACCTCCCTCCCCTCGTGCACGGTGTGAGCGCTCATTCAGCTTGATCGCCCAGAGAGAAGCGCTGTGGTTGCAGAGAAGTGCACATATGCTTCGCTTACAGGCAGTTTAAACAGGATGTAGCGACTGAGACAGACCACGGAAAGAGAGAGGCATACGCAGAAGAGAAGAGCGGCTCGAACTGTGTGATGTGACAAACAGCAGATAGATAGAAATGACCGCCTCAGCTGAGGAGAGGAAGACGACAAGAGGGGTCGCGGTGAGGAGGCACCGAGCCGCCGCTGGCAGGTCTTGACGGCTGCTCCCGGTGACCTGAGAGAGCCGAGCTGTAAGCAGCAGGACGTTACCCACGCTGAAAAACACAGCACGGCCGGAACAGTCCACGACAACCTTGAGAGCGACCATGGCGAGCCAGAGCGATTGCTGTGTGAAGGTTGCGTTGAGGTAAGCCTCCGACGTCTGTCCGCTGCTGGAAATCTGCCGACTTTGGCAGACCACATTGTGTCTGTACCCGCAGGCGGGTCAGTCAGATCAGACGCATCCTTTGGTGTCATTTTCATCACAAAACGCGCCTGGATGTCACAGCTCGGTGCTTGGTCACCCACACACCCGCATGTTGTTTTGCAACATATGGGTGGTGCTCCTCATTTTATTGATGAGGGAAAACGTGTCTGTGCCATGCGATCTTTGTATGGCTGATTTCATGATGCAGGGCTGGGAGTTTCCTTTCATCACCGGTCTGCTTACAGTGGAAGCTGAATGTTGCATTCAGGTTTTAAGGCTGGGTGAGGTGACAAGAAAGGACAGCTGCAGCCAGGTGCAGGGATGGGGAGGACAATGGGGGTTTCTATTCACGCCGGTATTAGTTTAATCATCTCAACAGACCTCTCCCTGCATTGCCACCTTGCATCTAGTCAGCTCTGAACATGTGCATGGCAAAGTGTCTAACAAAGCAGTGGCCTTCACTTTCTTATTGTTCCTGACATAAGCACAAAGAAATGCCCCCCCATTCCTGGACCTGTATCGCATCCCTCAGTGTTGGAAAAAGCATGTACAAAAGCTCCACTCAAAGCTCCCCTGGATTTGCATGGGGAAAAATAGATGTTTAGCTATGTGCTAAAAATAACTGCAAATTCAAAGATGCTTGTACAAATGTGCTTTTATGTTTTAGCGCTTTTAGGATTGAAGCATCTGAAATTGGCAGGCAGGACCTAATTCTGGCTTTGTGTGTATTTCGAAGTCATGCTCTAAAATAAAGCAAGCAAAACAACAACAACAACAACAAAAAAAAAACAATCATGCATAAGTGAAGAAGTAATGTGACATATCCCCACACATCTTTTTTATCTTAGAACTTTTAAAACTTTGTAATATTAGCTTTGCTTTCTTGAGTGAAAACTCGCTACATCATTCCTGCATTTTCTTGGTGTGTGTCCTATAAGTGTGTGTCCATTAGGCACCAATGTCCTTGATTTGATCAAGCCAGTGGTGTTACACGATTCAAAGTCTTGTCCATCACGATACTCTGAATTGTTCCTTTGCCCCCCCACCCCCCAATGTATCTGAGTAGTTACCACCAATCAGTGCATGCTCAGAGGAAGCAATCAATAAGCTTCAAGGCTTACCCAGAATTCTTCTTTCTTTCTTTTGGGGAGAGCATGAGACCACTATGGTGGCACTCTTAGGTGCATTTCTGCTGCTTATTGATACTTTGACACCAACCAGAAGGAATCCAATATACAGATGGCTGGAGGCTTCAGACACTGCATGGACCGTGGTGGTTGTCAAGGGTCTGCAGATGTTATTAGAGTGTATGTTTTATAATTCACTTTTGGACTCCCTTCTTTGATATGCCTCATCCATTGGCCAAGGACACCTTCCTCGTTTGATAGTTTGATCAGGTGTGGATGACTTTGGCTCCTTATAGGGGACATCCTAGCATAAGGGCCTGTCAAACAAAGCTGATTCAAATGACTATTGCCCTTCCAGGTCAGCTAATGGTTTGATTCAGCTTTTCATAGTAATGCGATGAATAAGTGACCCAACTGAATCATGCCTCATTGGACATTGGCGGCTCTTACTGTTTGCCACGTTCCCAGAGTTTCCTCGTGCCACTTGGAGGAGGTCAGAGGATTCTGTCAGCCATAAATTGTGAATTTTAACAGATCGTCATCAAGGACCCCATTTGAGGTTCACGGATTAAACTTGAGAATGGGAGATGACTGTGATTCCGTAGGATTGCTTGTTACAGCTGAGACTTGAAACAAATAGCTCCCATTCCCCAGGGGTATGTTTCAGCCGCTGAGTGTCTCTCTTTCAGCGTGTTCACACCGCCAGCTGCAACAGGAAGTAGAGTAGATTGTGCTTAAAAAGACTCCAAAGAGAAACTGTATAAACCACCAGTGGCTGCTTCACAACAGGTCTTATCGAACAAGGGATGGATCGATCAGAGTTGATGCAGATCTGTATTTAAGACCTTTGCAAGCTAAAGACAAGACCAAATCAATTCAGAGCGCTGCAGAAACCACAGCAAACCGTTAAATCTGTTTAATTAATGTTCTCCTCAAGACTTTTTTTTCAAATTACACGACTGGTTTCGTTTTCAAGCTTTTCATCATGTGTGATCATGTATTTATACACCCAGTGAGTGGCACACAAAGTGTCTGCGTATTTAACAGGAAATGGGAAACAGGCAAATAAACACACGTAAAAGGATAACTTCCTGCCGCATTTTCCCCCCATATCCGCTTAACAACCTCCCGAGCTGCTTTTTCTTCCCAGAGAAAGTCGCCTGTCGATAAGAGGGGGCTGCTGTTTAATTGCTCCCATGTTGTGTTGCCCGTAGGCTCACTAGTTTCACCGTTTTGCTTTTAAGTTTGCGTGCTGATGTGCAAGCATGCATTCGGGGGTCAGTCAGGTCTTCGTGAGGCTTAAGGAGCACTGCGACTGAAGTTGCCAGCGCCCGCTTCCTCAGTGTCTGCTCTGCTTTCCCTAAACAATGTCCCTGTATCCAGTGACATGGCCTACAATCCTGCATTCAGACCTGACTGCCTGAGGGACGGATTATTCACACTGCATCTGCAGTGCTGTCAAGTTGGGCTCGACCCCACGCACCTAATGGAACAGTTACTTTTTAAAAATAAATCCTATGAAGAGGTGACCCCTTTTTGGTTATATACTCCATGTACGGAGTGAAATATCTCAGGTGTTTATTTGTTAATTTTGATAATTATAGCAGTTTCACGGGTTACGTTTGCACAAGACCGCTGTATGGAAAACTGCCTGTATTTTTGGATGGTTTCAACAAGCGTTGATGTCAGAGACTTCGTTTGCTGGAGACGTATAAACAAGCATCAAATGTTATGGTTTCACTAAAAAGCGGTTCTATTTAAACAGGCCCCAGAAAACCCAGACAGAGACGTATCCATGATATAGGTTACAAATCAACAGAAATAAACTTTTGAAATGTGTCACTTTGTGTTGAATAATTGAAGTAAATTACCTTCTCAATTATATTTTAATTAATAGAGATATACACTGTATGCATAAGCTAACTATTGGTGCACCAAGGTTTAAACGAACAGTTTCAAAATCCCTAAATCTTTAGTTGCATCTTTCCGTTGGTTTGAAGTTGTTTGTTTTTGACACAAAACTGTTCCCTCACTCCCACTTGTGGCTACCTACTGCTGGTTAGCTGGCTGAAAAAAGGCGGCTGCACTTTTCCATCACTCGCACAAAAAAAAATTGTGTCGAAATAGTTATTACTGAAAGAAACACAGCCATGGTATGAAACCTAAAGAAGTGCCACCCTTCACTCTTCCTTTTAGTGAAGTAGCTGTTTTAAAATTATAGTAGGCAAGTTTCATAAGGCGCGCCAATTCTAGCAGCTACAGGTTGGCTACCTGAGCAGATATCCTGACTAATTAATCAGCTAATGTGAAGCTGTCAATCTTAGAGGGGTTCTGTGTAGGAAAAATGGTGGACATTATAAGTTCATGTTGTATATTTTTTGTTTTAAAACTTTGTGTAAATACCATGCTATTAAAACCATGGCAGTTTTATTTCAGGTCATCATGCTGTGGGGAATCTCATATTGGCCCAAGTCTAAATGTGACTCCTCCGCTTGGTGAACTTTGCATCTTTATGGGCCTGCAGTCTTTTCCTAAACTACCTCACTCTGAAGCACAGGGCCTGAAAGGGTAAAGAGATTAATTTGCAAACACAAGGTTTTATTCACACACACACACAGAGTATCACTTTATGTTGAGTGCTTTGAAAGGTTTGCATTAGAACTGACCCCCGAGTGGTTTTGTGCACCGTTATGAAAGCCAATAATTCATCTGTGTGGATGCGGGGTGGAACCTGACTTGAGAGTTATGAACTCCGTGTGAAATTCCTCCTGCATATTGATCTAGCCCACCATTCCTCCAATTAGACCAGCGAGTGAGTCGTCTCCTGCAGAACTGCTCTGTCAGCCTATGGCACTCCTTGTAAACAGACACAAAGACAAATCTGTTTAATGCGGCGTTTGAACTCGTGGCCTCTCCGAGATGTTCTCACCTTAACACACTTCCTCCTTAAGGCTGTCCTGCTGGTTCAATTTGCAGCCATTGCTCAAGGAATTACCAAATAGTGAACCTCTGTGTGCTTCCCGCCATTGTGGTTTTCGGGGGGAGGGGGGGGGTGCGACGGGGATGACTGTAATGAGGCGAAATAAAAAGGAAAACTGCAAAACGGAGCATAAAATATTCAGTGTTCCTTATTAGCCTACAGATGGATGACAAGCGTTTATGACGCAGAGCGTTTTTAGCTAAGAGGCAGGGGGGGAGCTCAGCTGATGAGGTGATGATCAATCAGTCTGGAACCATTCAGACAGAGAAGGCTCTCATAAATCCATTACTGCTCCGGTGCCTGCGAAACAAAACAAGAGCAGCGGAATACAACTGCGGAAGTGACCCCTCTCACAGCTGATACACAAAGGCTTTTAATGGGACAACAGAAAAGGTGGTGTTGGACATTTGTCCTGTGTAGGCTATCAGTCTCGCCTGTTTCCTGTGTGTGTTAATAGTTTGCCACGCATGCACTGTCTGGGTTACTTGCCTCCCATGGGGATCACTTCTGAAAGGCAGGGTTTTGGTGGGAAAAAGTCAAGGATACCAGGCTTGCCTTGCTGGAGTTACTGGTCATAGGGTTTGGCTGCTGCAGTTTAATCTCCTCATCAAAGCATTCGTACACTTACGGCCTTGATCGTTCCCCGCGCTCCCCACCTTGCAACTGGCTTGACACCAAGTGACAAAAGTAAAAGCGTAGTTTGACGGGAGTCGCTGCTGAAAACAGTTGATCACTGATATTTGAACTCCATGGAGGGAAGAGGAGCAGGAAATGTAGCAGAGCACACGCCCAAGTGTACCATCCACAGCTGTGCATCACTTCCTTCTTACCCACTGGTGGTCATGTGCTTTTCTTTTTTTTTCTTTTTTCTCTTGTATTGCAGATTATTATTTGGTATTCTTATGTGATTGCAGAAAGAAACAGAGAATGAGTGCGAAGATAAAGTGAGCTTCAAAACAGGATTTCATAAACATCCATGTATTGGGGCACTCATGGTCACTGATTTTTAGTGAAGGTCCTCTTTGTATCGCTAAACCTGGGGAGACGGGTGTTAAAGGTTACAATGCGGTTATCAAGCTGCATTTTTATTGTTTTTTGTTCTTTGGGCTTTTAAGAGCATAAATAATTACTTTTTCAAATTGTATACACGGATGTAAATGTATTTAAAAAAAAAAAAGGTTTGAACTTATCACAAGGCAACCAGTTGTTGAGAAGGAATCGCAATAAGTGTGTCGCATCAAACTTTATAGTTTCATACCATCCAGCTCAAATTTGTGAGCATTTTCAGGTAGATGTTCTAATTTCTGTTCTGACTGGTGTCGGTTCACTCATGTGGTTGGGCAGTACTTCCTTTTCTCCCAACCGTTGTAGTGGTTTTTTTAAGTGCTGTGTGTCAGTAAATGGAAGCAGCTGAAAGTCACATTTTCCCCCACATAATCATCCTTTTAGTTGCAGCATTGGTGTCAAAATGTAATTTTAAGGACACCTCGTCATGACAAGTAAACTCTTTAAGTCTGTTTACTGCTAATTTTCTCACAGGGTCATGTCATTTTGTCTTGAAAAGCCACTAATCAAAAATATTGCTTTACGGTATGCTGTTCACCAGGCTCATGAAACTCAGCTACTTAAACTAGATCTAGGTCTTTAGGGAAAGTAACTGTGCTCACTCTATCATTTTTTTCCTGTTTCTCTTTAACGACCAGGAAACTGTTAAACAAATTCCCCTTTGAAAAAGTTCAGTTTGCCAAGATATCGGTAAAGGTGCTTAGAGCAATCTGCAGGTGTGCTATAACATTTAGTGAGGACTTCATTTTAGAGAAGGATGACTCATAAGACATTTTTGTGTCAGAACAGCATGTCTAAAGTAATATTGCAAACAGTGGAAAGATGTATTTATATTCAACCTTTTAAGATTTTAGATTTCCTGACCATAGAATACAATTAAATTTGCAGTGAGAGTGTTTTTTTTAAATTTTTTTTTAATGTCATTTGGATTTGTCTGTGAATATTATAGCTAGAACACATGTGTGTATTGGAAACAGTCAACTTTTGCATGCTTTTGCTCCAAATGTTTAAGTTGCGTCAGCAATCTTTTGATGAACTTCTCCTGATTCAGTGCATGGGTACTCCCAAATGGTGTGCTGCTGTTGCAGAATGACTTCCTGTAAGGCCGTTGCTGAACTATCCACACTTCCTGTTCGCTTCCTGCTTTGTGAGCCATTGCCGTTGTTGACACGATTCAGTATGTGACTCTTGAGGTGAAACAAACTGGAGAACGAGCCTCGGTCCTTCACTGGACTGAAACTGGGCAGTATGCGCTCCGAGTGCGAAGTCTGAGCTCACTTCATTTTATTTTAAAACTCCTCTTGTGCATGCCTTGTTTACACAGTCTGGGAAAATAACGTGTGAAACTGTAACGAAAATATATATATATTTTTTTGCTGAGCCCCTCTTATTTAGAACCTGAACATTTAAACACAGACACAATCACTCGGATTTGTATTTATTTGAATGCACTCATTTGAATTTAGAANGGTTAGACCAGGTGTCTTCAAGGGCCGGTGTCCTGAGATTTTCAGACACGTCTCTGCTTCGATACACTTGAGTCGAATAATGAGCTGACTCGCAGGACTCTGCAGAACTTCACCGCCAACTCAGAAGGTGATTTAGCCATTCGACTCGGGTGCGTTGGACCAGAGACGCATCTAAAAGTTGCAGGACACCAACCATTGGAGTTGAAGACCCACGATGCATAGACCAGCACAGAGTAGTGCAAACTTGTTAAGAGGAAGTCAGACTCTGATGCATCTAAATATACACACCACAGTACTCCAAACTGGTCAGAGTTTGAGCTGTGAGGAAGTTTAAAGCAGGGTTAGGTTGTTAAAACCTGAACATCTCAGCAAAACAATGTTCAGCCCATCGTCTGAAAATACACGGGGCAACTCCACACCTACTATGACTTGGCCGTCTGCCTGAATGGACAGACTCGGGAAGGATGTCATATTTGCTAGTGCTGTCTGCAGATTCTCTCTCTCTTTGTGTGTGTGTGTGTGTGTGTGTGTGTGTGTGTGTGTGCTTGTTTATGTAATCTATTTAGGACCTTCTCTGGTATATTCACACTGACCTTCTCAAGACTGATGGGAACTTTGGGGGCCAAAATATGACCCCCTGTTTTTGTGCATGGTGAAAATGAAGTTAAGGGATAATAAGGCATTGGTAATGGTTAGAGGTTAGGTTTAGGACTAAGGTGTCGATAGAGTTTTGGTTAAGGTTAGTGCTAGAAATACATTGGTGATGATTATGTCCAGGGTAAGTGTAAGGGTTAGGCTGTAGAAATGAATAAAAAAATGAATGGAAGTCAAACATGCCAGTTTTAGCTGAAACACCCACACAAACCTATTTAATGAGATTTTTCTTCTTTAGCTCCAATAAAGGATTAATGAAAACTGCACCAAGCCAATGTATTTCACCCTTTAATGTGCCATAATCAAAATGATACATTCATTTAAGGTTTAAAAATACCCTAAAACAAACAAAAAAACTGCAGTACAGAACACACGCATGACTCATCTTTGTTTTCAGAAGGCAGGATCTGGTGGATATTCTCCAAAAAGCAGACTGCTCGCATTGAATTCATGTTTCTGTAGGAAGCAAAGCATTTAACCGGAGCCGAAGAAATAAACCGCTAAACCTCGCTGATGCAACCTAAGGGCAACTGGGATTACTTTATTTCAGCGCCTCTGATGGTATTATGTTGCTGGTAATTTAACTGTATGTATCTGTAAATAACAGGATTATGTGTTGGTCTTACAGATGCCAAGTTAGACCATTTCAGGGTTTTCTAACCCACGTGTTGTACGCACATGAAATATGCTGTTTATGTTATCAAAATGCTGAAGATTTTTTTTTTTTTTAAGGTAGATCTCACATGATGAATCACATACTGCAGAAATGCATGAAGAGGAACGCTGAAGAAAACAGGGTAGCGTAATTACATAACGGTTCACAGAGTGTGAAAGTCTATGATGTGCATAAATGTGTGTTCGTTTAGGTGCGACGCCTTTTGATTTGTGTGCCGTCGTTCCAGTTGTGGTGGCTACAATTTTTCCCCTGTGGATCTGGCAGGATTGCAGTTTTATCCTTATAACTGGTTGCTAATCTTGTGTGGAATCCAGCACCGCTGCCTGTGCAGCACTAATATTGCCACCTGGTCCCTGGCACACCAACACACAAACACTGTAAGCTCCTCTTTAGCTACACAAAATGCATTTATAGTTCATGCTAGTGCTCACACACACTGTATTTTTGTCATGAAAAGTGACTTTTCAGCCCATTTTCTGAATCCAGTGAGCCTGCTGCTGTGATCAGGAAGCAGACGATGGTGCCAACTCCTCACTGCTCAGCCCACGGATCAGCATGATGTTGTGAAATAGCCCAGAGAAAGTATTGTGCTGCAAGCTGTTGGTGAATTATGATTATTTCCTCTGGGGAATCAAGGCTTTTGATGGACTCCAAGGACTAAGATTGAAAAGATGTGAGTTCCTCACAAGTTGGAGCATTGCTATCAGTGTAGTGAAGTGTGGTACTGTACATTAATTTTACATACATGGCTGGCTCATGGTATTGGCAACCTAAGCTGCTGCTGCTGCACATATTTTAAAGATTCTTTGAAATTGAAATTTACTACAGATGAACTTGTTGCAAGCTCCTCTTGCAACAAGTACATATAAATGTCAATAAAAAAAGATATATAGTATACAAAACAGATTCGTCTTAACCCCTTCTTCCCTAGTAAAACTGACCTAATTCCGAAATGCATTTACTGCTATTTAGTAATTTACTAATTTTCGTGTTGAGGAAAACATTCTGTGATTTGGCACATTTGGAAACTGGGTCTATAGGGACATTAAGATCACAGCACACAGTCAAACTTTGAGGATTTAAAAGGGAATATAGGCCTAGATTTGGTGACGTTGGCTGTGATCACAGATGTAATCGGTCTATTTAGAGCCCAATTCCATCTTCAACCTGCTCGATTTGCATGCATTATTCAATTTAGTAAGGGGGGAACATACATCAGATCAGAATGTTAAAAAAAAACCGCTGAAAAAATTCACATTATGAAATTGTTTGACGCAACAAAGAGAAAATGCTCCAATTTCCCCTTTTGAATAAATGTTAGTCAGGAGAAGGAAGAGTGTTTCGTGCGACTTCCCTTAAATGCACCCAGCAAGGCTTTCCGTTCAGCTTGCACATAATGGGCTTTTACAAGTTTTGGCCTTTGACCCCATGGTGCTCACACCGATAGCCCCTCCTCACCATCACGATCATTTTATTGCAGGTTCATGGGCTTCAGATGTCGCCGCTGCAGCAGAGAGGGTTCTGAAAGGCCCGGTGATCTTTACAGCAGACAGTGGGTGTGTTTGGTGGGCGGGACCAACACGTGATTGCCGCCTGCGGATAGGTGTGTACTTTTAAAAGAAGGCGGGGCTAATAAAGCCTGTGGCTTTATGTCATATCAATCAAACGCAATTATGCTGCTTTCACTGACTTTTGTATTATTTAATGCTGCTATAGGAAGTAGTACTTCCTATACTACTGCTAGCAGTAGTAGTATAACAACGTTGCGTTGTTAGGACAACGCAATGTATAAATTGCAAAAGTTCATGAGGGCAGTATAAATCTTAGTAGTTTTTCTTTTTGCTTTAGTTTTCAGATGACCTGTAGTGATTTAGATTATTTATTTCTAATTTAACCTTATTAAAATTAAACAAAGCTTTAGTTTTATTGTTCTTTTAATTTGATACCCATATGTTATGTTTAATTATGTATATGTTATTGTTTGCTTGTTTAACTTTTATCTGGAGTAAATTCCTTCGTGTTCCCTTGATTGATTGATTGATTGATATTTACTGGATTACTTTCATGACTATGGTAGGATATAAATACATATACAATATATACTTAACTTCATTTAACTTTGCTAGAAGTACTTTAAATTTTACTAAACCAGCTAAAAAACAGTGCATCAAACCTAATAGATTAGCAAGATAAAAGTATGAGAACATTTTTATGTACTTTATGTTGGCCAACTGCAGTATTTGCATTATTTTTCATTTCTTTTAATCGTAATAAAATCAGAATGAATTTTTATTTGTGATAGATTTCTTTGTTCTGCAGTTTGCTGCAGAGCTTAGAGTTTGTCCGAGGCACAAAAACCCAAACAAAAGCTGAACAACTGCTAATCATGTCGGAACTAACAGCGAGCAAGTGGTTTTATACATATTAGGATAACCAGGCTTTCTGAGTAAACTTTTTTGCCATTGACTATGTTAGCATACTGGGTATTATGTTCCACCTTTTCTACCTAGTAAAACCTATTTAACGTAAGTATAAACAAAGTGCTGCAGTAAAGATTTGGTGCATAACGAATAAATGGATGAACACAACTATAATGTGTGGTGACTGAGGTTGCTTTTTAGGGCCCCAAAGAGCCCTGGACTTGTCCTGGCAGAGGGGGTATAACCACATATGTTTTGCATTAGTTTTATAACGGGACACGTAGTGCAGCTAAGCAGCTTATAGTGTCTTCATAAAACAATCCGGCTGATGAAAGATGGCCATTAGCTCACCGTATTCGATTTATGTATTTTAAAACCATGTTCAAGTGAAACCAAATATAAGTATTTGAATGGAATGATTTGGGAGCGACGACTCTACATTTCCGACGGCCCGTGAACGCGGCACCTCCCCCCCACCTCCCTCCCCTCGTGCACGGTGTGAGCGCTCATTCAGCTTGATCGCCCAGAGAGAAGCGCTGTGGTTGCAGAGAAGTGCACATATGCTTCGCTTACAGGCAGTTTAAACAGGATGTAGCGACTGAAACAGACCACGGAAAGAGAGAGGCATACGCAGAAGAGAAGAGCGGCTCGAACTGGGTGATGTGACAAACAGCAGACAGATAGAAATGACCGCCTCAGCTGAGGAGAGGAAGACGACAAGAGGGGTCGCGGTGAGGAGGCACCGAGCCGCCGCTGGCAGGTCTTGACGGCTGCTCCCGGTGACCTGAGAGAGCCGAGCTGTAAGCAGCAGGACGTTACCCACGCTGAAAAACACAGCACGGCCGGAACAGTCCACGACAACCTTGAGAGCGACCATGGCGAGCCAGAGCGATTGCTGTGTGAAGGTTGCGTTGAGGTAAGCCTCCGACGTCTGTCCGCTGCTGGAAATCTGCCGACTTTGGCAGACCACATTGTGTCTGTACCCGCAGGCGGGTCAGTCAGATCAGACGCATCCTTTGGTGTCATTTTCATCACAAAACGCGCCTGGATGTCACAGCTCGGTGCTTGGTCACCCACACACCCGCATGTTGTTTTGCAACATATGGGTGGTGCTCCTCATTTTATTGATGAGGGAAAACGTGTCTGTGCCATGCGATCTTTGTATGGCTGATTTCATGATGCAGGGCTGGGAGTTTCCTTTCATCACCGGTCTGCTTACAGTGGAAGCTGAATGTTGCATTCAGGTTTTAAGGCTGGGTGAGGTGACAAGAAAGGACAGCTGCAGCCAGGTGCAGGGATGGGGAGGACAATGGGGGTTTCTATTCACGCCGGTATTAGTTTAATCATCTCAACAGACCTCTCCCTGCATTGCCACCTTGCATCTAGTCAGCTCTGAACATGTGCATGGCAAAGTGTCTAACAAAGCAGTGGCCTTCACTTTCTTATTGTTCCTGACATAAGCACAAAGAAATGCCCCCCCATTCCTGGACCTGTATCGCATCCCTCAGTGTTGGAAAAAGCATGTACAAAAGCTCCACTCAAAGCTCCCCTGGATTTGCATGGGGAAAAATAGATGTTTAGCTATGTGCTAAAAATAACTGCAAATTCAAAGATGCTTGTACAAATGTGCTTTTATGTTTTAGCGCTTTTAGGATTGAAGCATCTGAAATTGGCAGGCAGGACCTAATTCTGGCTTTGTGTGTATTTCGAAGTCATGCTCTAAAATAAAGCAAGCAAAACAACAACAACAACAACAAAAAAAAAACAATCATGCATAAGTGAAGAAGTAATGTGACATATCCCCACACATCTTTTTTATCTTAGAACTTTTAAAACTTTGTAATATTAGCTTTGCTTTCTTGAGTGAAAACTCGCTACATCATTCCTGCATTTTCTTGGTGTGTGTCCTATAAGTGTGTGTCCATTAGGCACCAATGTCCTTGATTTGATCAAGCCAGTGGTGTTACACGATTCAAAGTCTTGTCCATCACGATACTCTGAATTGTTCCTTTGCCCCCCCACCCCCCAATGTATCTGAGTAGTTACCACCAATCAGTGCATGCTCAGAGGAAGCAATCAATAAGCTTCAAGGCTTACCCAGAATTCTTCTTTCTTTCTTTTGGGGAGAGCATGAGACCACTATGGTGGCACTCTTAGGTGCATTTCTGCTGCTTATTGATACTTTGACACCAACCAGAAGGAATCCAATATACAGATGGCTGGAGGCTTCAGACACTGCATGGACCGTGGTGGTTGTCAAGGGTCTGCAGATGTTATTAGAGTGTATGTTTTATAATTCACTTTTGGACTCCCTTCTTTGATATGCCTCATCCATTGGCCAAGGACACCTTCCTCGTTTGATAGTTTGATCAGGTGTGGATGACTTTGGCTCCTTATAGGGGACATCCTAGCATAAGGGCCTGTCAAACAAAGCTGATTCAAATGACTATTGCCCTTCCAGGTCAGCTAATGGTTTGATTCAGCTTTTCATAGTAATGCGATGAATAAGTGACCCAACTGAATCATGCCTCATTGGACATTGGCGGCTCTTACTGTTTGCCACGTTCCCAGAGTTTCCTCGTGCCACTTGGAGGAGGTCAGAGGATTCTGTCAGCCATAAATTGTGAATTTTAACAGATCGTCATCAAGGACCCCATTTGAGGTTCACGGATTAAACTTGAGAATGGGAGATGACTGTGATTCCGTAGGATTGCTTGTTACAGCTGAGACTTGAAACAAATAGCTCCCATTCCCCAGGGGTATGTTTCAGCCGCTGAGTGTCTCTCTTTCAGCGTGTTCACACCGCCAGCTGCAACAGGAAGTAGAGTAGATTGTGCTTAAAAAGACTCCAAAGAGAAACTGTATAAACCACCAGTGGCTGCTTCACAACAGGTCTTATCGAACAAGGGATGGATCGATCAGAGTTGATGCAGATCTGTATTTAAGACCTTTGCAAGCTAAAGACAAGACCAAATCAATTCAGAGCGCTGCAGAAACCACAGCAAACCGTTAAATCTGTTTAATTAATGTTCTCCTCAAGACTTTTTTTTCAAATTACACGACTGGTTTCGTTTTCAAGCTTTTCATCATGTGTGATCATGTATTTATACACCCAGTGAGTGGCACACAAAGTGTCTGCGTATTTAACAGGAAATGGGAAACAGGCAAATAAACACACGTAAAAGGATAACTTCCTGCCGCATTTTCCCCCCATATCCGCTTAACAACCTCCCGAGCTGCTTTTTCTTCCCAGAGAAAGTCGCCTGTCGATAAGAGGGGGCTGCTGTTTAATTGCTCCCATGTTGTGTTGCCCGTAGGCTCACTAGTTTCACCGTTTTGCTTTTAAGTTTGCGTGCTGATGTGCAAGCATGCATTCGGGGGTCAGTCAGGTCTTCGTGAGGCTTAAGGAGCACTGCGACTGAAGTTGCCAGCGCCCGCTTCCTCAGTGTCTGCTCTGCTTTCCCTAAACAATGTCCCTGTATCCAGTGACATGGCCTACAATCCTGCATTCAGACCTGACTGCCTGAGGGACGGATTATTCACACTGCATCTGCAGTGCTGTCAAGTTGGGCTCGACCCCACGCACCTAATGGAACAGTTACTTTTTAAAAATAAATCCTATGAAGAGGTGACCCCTTTTTGGTTATATACTCCATGTACGGAGTGAAATATCTCAGGTGTTTATTTGTTAATTTTGATAATTATAGCAGTTTCACGGGTTACGTTTGCACAAGACCGCTGTATGGAAAACTGCCTGTATTTTTGGATGGTTTCAACAAGCGTTGATGTCAGAGACTTCGTTTGCTGGAGACGTATAAACAAGCATCAAATGTTATGGTTTCACTAAAAAGCGGTTCTATTTAAACAGGCCCCAGAAAACCCAGACAGAGACGTATCCATGATATAGGTTACAAATCAACAGAAATAAACTTTTGAAATGTGTCACTTTGTGTTGAATAATTGAAGTAAATTACCTTCTCAATTATATTTTAATTAATAGAGATATACACTGTATGCATAAGCTAACTATTGGTGCACCAAGGTTTAAACGAACAGTTTCAAAATCCCTAAATCTTTAGTTGCATCTTTCCGTTGGTTTGAAGTTGTTTGTTTTTGACACAAAACTGTTCCCTCACTCCCACTTGTGGCTACCTACTGCTGGTTAGCTGGCTGAAAAAAGGCGGCTGCACTTTTCCATCACTCGCACAAAAAAAAATTGTGTCGAAATAGTTATTACTGAAAGAAACACAGCCATGGTATGAAACCTAAAGAAGTGCCACCCTTCACTCTTCCTTTTAGTGAAGTAGCTGTTTTAAAATTATAGTAGGCAAGTTTCATAAGGCGCGCCAATTCTAGCAGCTACAGGTTGGCTACCTGAGCAGATATCCTGACTAATTAATCAGCTAATGTGAAGCTGTCAATCTTAGAGGGGTTCTGTGTAGGAAAAATGGTGGACATTATAAGTTCATGTTGTATATTTTTTGTTTTAAAACTTTGTGTAAATACCATGCTATTAAAACCATGGCAGTTTTATTTCAGGTCATCATGCTGTGGGGAATCTCATATTGGCCCAAGTCTAAATGTGACTCCTCCGCTTGGTGAACTTTGCATCTTTATGGGCCTGCAGTCTTTTCCTAAACTACCTCACTCTGAAGCACAGGGCCTGAAAGGGTAAAGAGATTAATTTGCAAACACAAGGTTTTATTCACACACACACACAGAGTATCACTTTATGTTGAGTGCTTTGAAAGGTTTGCATTAGAACTGACCCCCGAGTGGTTTTGTGCACCGTTATGAAAGCCAATAATTCATCTGTGTGGATGCGGGGTGGAACCTGACTTGAGAGTTATGAACTCCGTGTGAAATTCCTCCTGCATATTGATCTAGCCCACCATTCCTCCAATTAGACCAGCGAGTGAGTCGTCTCCTGCAGAACTGCTCTGTCAGCCTATGGCACTCCTTGTAAACAGACACAAAGACAAATCTGTTTAATGCGGCGTTTGAACTCGTGGCCTCTCCGAGATGTTCTCACCTTAACACACTTCCTCCTTAAGGCTGTCCTGCTGGTTCAATTTGCAGCCATTGCTCAAGGAATTACCAAATAGTGAACCTCTGTGTGCTTCCCGCCATTGTGGTTTTCGGGGGGAGGGGGGGGGTGCGACGGGGATGACTGTAATGAGGCGAAATAAAAAGGAAAACTGCAAAACGGAGCATAAAATATTCAGTGTTCCTTATTAGCCTACAGATGGATGACAAGCGTTTATGACGCAGAGCGTTTTTAGCTAAGAGGCAGGGGGGGAGCTCAGCTGATGAGGTGATGATCAATCAGTCTGGAACCATTCAGACAGAGAAGGCTCTCATAAATCCATTACTGCTCCGGTGCCTGCGAAACAAAACAAGAGCAGCGGAATACAACTGCGGAAGTGACCCCTCTCACAGCTGATACACAAAGGCTTTTAATGGGACAACAGAAAAGGTGGTGTTGGACATTTGTCCTGTGTAGGCTATCAGTCTCGCCTGTTTCCTGTGTGTGTTAATAGTTTGCCACGCATGCACTGTCTGGGTTACTTGCCTCCCATGGGGATCACTTCTGAAAGGCAGGGTTTTGGTGGGAAAAAGTCAAGGATACCAGGCTTGCCTTGCTGGAGTTACTGGTCATAGGGTTTGGCTGCTGCAGTTTAATCTCCTCATCAAAGCATTCGTACACTTACGGCCTTGATCGTTCCCCGCGCTCCCCACCTTGCAACTGGCTTGACACCAAGTGACAAAAGTAAAAGCGTAGTTTGACGGGAGTCGCTGCTGAAAACAGTTGATCACTGATATTTGAACTCCATGGAGGGAAGAGGAGCAGGAAATGTAGCTGAGCACACGCCCAAGTGTACCATCCACAGCTGTGCATCACTTCCTTCTTACCCACTGGTGGTCATGTGCTTTTCTTTTTTTTTCTTTTTTCTCTTGTATTGCAGATTATTATTTGGTATTCTTATGTGATTGCAGAAAGAAACAGAGAATGAGTGCGAAGATAAAGTGAGCTTCAAAACAGGATTTCATAAACATCCATGTATTGGGGCACTCATGGTCACTGATTTTTAGTGAAGGTCCTCTTTGTATCGCTAAACCTGGGGAGACGGGTGTTAAAGGTTACAATGCGGTTATCAAGCTGCATTTTTATTGTTTTTTGTTCTTTGGGCTTTTAAGAGCATAAATAATTACTTTTTCAAATTGTATACACGGATGTAAATGTATTTAAAAAAAAAAAAGGTTTGAACTTATCACAAGGCAACCAGTTGTTGAGAAGGAATCGCAATAAGTGTGTCGCATCAAACTTTATAGTTTCATACCATCCAGCTCAAATTTGTGAGCATTTTCAGGTAGATGTTCTAATTTCTGTTCTGACTGGTGTCGGTTCACTCATGTGCTTGGGCAGTACTTCCTTTTCTCCCAACCGTTGTAGTGGTTTTTTTAAGTGCTGTGTGTCAGTAAATGGAAGCAGCTGAAAGTCACATTTTCCCCCACATAATCATCCTTTTAGTTGCAGCATTGGTGTCAAAATGTAATTTTAAGGACACCTCGTCATGACAAGTAAACTCTTTAAGTCTGTTTACTGCTAATTTCCTCACAGGGTCATGTCATTTTGTCTTGAAAAGCCACTAATCAAAAATATTGCTTTACGGTATGCTGTTCACCAGGCTCATGAAACTCAGCTACTTAAACTAGATCTAGGTCTTTAGGGAAAGTAACTGTGCTCACTCTATCATTTTTTTCCTGTTTCTCTTTAACGACCAGGAAACTGTTAAACAAATTCCCCTTTGAAAAAGTTCAGTTTGCCAAGATATCGGTAAAGGTGCTTAGAGCAATCTGCAGGTGTGCTATAACATTTAGTGAGGACTTCATTTTAGAGAAGGATGACTCATAAGACATTTTTGTGTCAGAACAGCATGTCTAAAGTAATATTGCAAACAGTGGAAAGATGTATTTATATTCAACCTTTTAAGATTTTAGATTTCCTGACCATAGAATACAATTAAATTTGCAGTGAGAGTGTTTTTTTTAAATTTTTTTTTAATGTCATTTGGATTTGTCTGTGAATATTATAGCTAGAACACATGTGTGTATTGGAAACAGTCAACTTTTGCATGCTTTTGCTCCAAATGTTTAAGTTGCGTCAGCAATCTTTTGATGAACTTCTCCTGATTCAGTGCATGGGTACTCCCAAATGGTGTGCTGCTGTTGCAGAATGACTTCCTGTAAGGCCGCTGCTGAACTATCCACACTTCCTGTTCGCTTCCTGCTTTGTGAGCCGTTGCTGTTGTTGACACGATTCAGTATGTGACTCTTGAGGTGAAACAAACTGGAGAACGAGCCTCGGTCCTTCACTGGACTGAAACTGGGCAGTATGCATTCCGAGTGCGACTCGCGAGCTACTTCATTTTATTTTAAAACTCCTCTTGTGCATGCCTTGTTTACACAGTCTGGGAAAATAACGTGTGAAACTGTAACGAAAATATATATATATTTTTTTGCTGAGCCCCTCTTATTTAGAACCTGAACATTTAAACACAGACACAATCACTCGGATTTGTATTTATTTGAATGCACTCATTTGAATTTAGAAAGGAATGAATGGTGCTTCAGTCTCTTTCAGCGTTGATATTTTACTGTTATCATCATATGTCACTGGCCCTCTAAATAACCATGTTTATCATTATTTATGCAGCTTGGGCTCAAGGAAACCCTTTTCTGCTGCTTGTGTGGCCAAAACAAATAATAATGGACGTCCTTGTGTTGTCGTGTTTGCGGGAAACAATAAATGCTTTTCTTTTAGTGTCCTTTGAAGCTTGCATATTTTGATAAATCATGTGTGTGTTGACATTGTTGTGGTCATTTGGAGATCACAAGGGGCTCTGTGCGTGTGTGTGTGTGTGTGTGTGTGTGTTGAGGGGGGAAGGGACTCATCTGTAGCTCTTTAAACAGAGCACCTCTTGGGTGAGTGTAGACAGAGGACACAGTGTGAATGAGTCTGATGTCACTGCAGGTCTTTGTGCGCTCTGCTGAGCTTGCACACACATACAGAGACTAGTAAAAGAGGGATGAGGTTCAGGCTATAATTTTTAAAATGTGTAGCGAAGAGATGCGCTTGGTGTGCATTCCTTTTGTTGTCTTATTTTCATAAACTGCTCCTGCTATGTTTAAAAGGAGAATAACGCGTCCTTGGTTTTTAGCCAGGCAAGCACAAGGAAGAATGAGTAGGAGATGCTGAGGAGGATGGTGGACAGAGGGTGGGTGAAGTGAGGGGGGGAAAAAAAGAGCAAGTGTCTTGTCCTTTGTCAAAAGGGTTATTGTAGCAAGCTAATATGAAGTGCCCATGTGTGCGCGTATGAATAATTCGAGTGCAGCTGCACGTGTTTGCTATTTTCCCGGAGAGAGAAGTAGAGGCAGCGGGACGGGAGCCCTCAGGTGTGTCTAGACTATGAAGTATTTATCTACTTCCCTGTTTTAATGCCAGCAACCCTTTTTGAAATAAAATATCTCATTGTGTTCTGCTTTTACTTTCTGTAAGTTTATAACCAGAGCATTATTTCTTCTTCATATAGACACAGTGCACTTTTTGTTGGACTCTGTTAGGTCGATATTAACTCACTGTGTGTGTGCGTGTGTGTGTGTGTGTGCGCGTGCGTGTAGTGACCAGCTGGCCCATGATCACCTTCACCATTAAGTAGCTTAATCACAGCTGGTGTCATTTGTCTTTTTACGTGTTTTTGTGTCACGTCTTTGAAAGAAAAAGGGGAGTCAGCACGAAAATAATATCTTTAAAACATTACTTTAAGTAGTTACAAAGTGCAGGTGTTTGCAGAAGTATTCAGACTTGGTTTATTTAGTTCTAATAAATAAACCAAGTCTGGTGGTATTTAGTTCTAAATACCACATTTCATTTTTGATACATCTCCACCAGTTTCACACAACTAGAAACTAACAGTTTTGTCCATTTATTGATGATGGTAAAATAGTGTAAGCTTATTTCATGCTTTGTGCTTGAATAGCAATTTTTAAGTCTTAGATTGTTGATTTGATTTAGCTCTGTAAATCGTTTAGATCCATTTTTCCTCTTATTAGTTCTGACTCACTTCCCTGTTCCTTTTAGAAAAAATGCATGATAATGCCACCACCATGTTGGTTTTATTTGATTAGGTCATCTTCTTTTACATGTTGTCTCTCCTACATGGTTTGTGGCAAACAGAAGGTCTTCTGCCCTTCCTTTTTCTTATCACTCTCCAACAAAGGACAGATTTTTGCAGTCGTAACGCATAAGAGCCGATTTTTTTCCTGGTGATCACTTCACTCATACTATGTTTTAATTCCAGTTTCAGATTAGCCTCCATGAAATTTGTTTGCAAGATGGACATTGCAGACCCAGTTATTTTCTACCTACTACTGAATAAATTTCTTCTGTCATCATGTTCAAAAAGTTGCACATATAAATGATTTGTTCTTTTTTCTTTGGCCCTTTAATTCTTTAACAAAGCAGAATGTGAAAAAGATGAATGCTTCTGGAAAAGCTCCACGTTTAAGAATGAGAAGAGAGGAATTTAACTGACTTGGCCCACTGGCCCAGCGCGGGCCTGTGGAAATAATTTGCATAATATCTGGGGAGCTTAAAAACTGTAGGACCTATTGTTAAGTCAGAGTGACTCCTTTGTCACTTTGTTGCATCATTGATGCATTGGTGATTGAAATTATGCTGACAACACTCTTCAGTGTGGAAGTTGTCGCTGCAGAAGAAAAACAGAAAGTTTGCTGAGGCTTGTCATTCTACCTCTTTGCTATTTTTTGTTGCAAGATTAGGGGTTTCGACCAAATCTGCAAAACAGTCTAGCAATTACTGATTTCATTTTTTAAAGGTTTTATTGGTTCTGGTGACCTTTATTTGATAGTAAATTGACTGGAAAGCGGGTAGAGAAGGGGGAAGACAGGCGGCAAAGGTTCGCCAGGACGGGAATCGAACCTGCAACACTCGCGTGGACGTCTAAGGCCTCCATATGTGGGTTGTGCTTAACCCCTGCGCCACCACAACACCCCATTTAGCTAATTTCTAACATATTTTCCAAAACAACAAAAAAAGACCATTTAAGACAAAAAGAAGCTAGAAATATTTTTTTTATTTTGATTAATATATTTACTTCATTTATCTCCTTTATAAGCATTTTTTAGGCCGCACTCATTTTAGATTGATTTTTTTACATATGTTTGCCGCATATGTTTTTCTGCAGATATCTGACATAAAGGTTCACATACCTATAGACAGAGACAGGCTGGCTGAATGCATTAGCACTCAAAGTAAATGCTGTCTGACAGTAGGAGGCAGGGTGGGTGGTAATGTTAACCAGCCCTCCAGGGAGCCAGGCAGACGAGCAGACTCATGGCAGCAGTCTGCCACTCTACTGTATTTGTTGTACGTTTAACAAAGGCATCTGCTCCCAGTCTTTCCCATATTGGATTTGGTACCTTCAATTTATTTGTCTAACCTCATCACATGGCTTTGGTGGAGTTTTCTTGGCTTGTCCAGGATTCAAATCGCCTGTTGCACCCATCAAGCCCTATTTTTTATTTTTTTATTTTTTGGCTTTAAATTTGCAACTTTACTGCCACACTTCCTTGTCCTATGCTTAACCAAATGAATTTAAAATGCATCATCAGAGAATTTTTAGCTGGGGATGCAAAGTCGGGATTTGCATGCATTCTAAGGACAGTAAACCCTGGATGGACGACCTCAGGCTGTGAACATCCATTTTGTATCATATTAGTAATGACTTCTTGTTAATCTTAGATATTATTAGATTTTTTTTATTCTGCTTGATCTGTCAGTTTTTCGTACTCTGGAGTATGACAAAAAATATCTTCTCTCCTTTAGCTTTCAGTTCCTTTTAGCTTTTTTTTTTTTCTTTTTAGACGGCTGAAATTTGTTAGAATCGAGCTCGGATGCAGACTTACTGACCTTGACAACACTGTCTATCATGAAAATGTAGGAGAGGAAGCTAATTTGATTCTTTGTCACGCCTCCACCTCCCCCATGTTGCAGCCGACAGAGCAGATGAGACGGATAGGAAGGGGGGGGGGGAAACGAGGAAGGGGGAGTTGGCTGAGGAAATGGGGTGAGGATTGACCCAGAATCGGTTCTTGTGATGCGTGCTGATGTAGTCTGGTAACAATGAGCTGAAACTGACTGATGGATGCTTGTATTTGACTGCATTTGTATAGACAGGGAATATTTCTTTCTGACTGGCACAGTATCTGTTGTGCTTCTGCAGTTTTAGCATGAGCAGTGCAAATGTATTTAAACTGTTCAAGCAAAGACAAAAACCTCCCAAGAAACCCAAAATATCTCATGATGAGAACCTTAATTACTCCGACAGCCAATCAAGGCAATCTTTGTTGGCTTTATTTTTTAATCTCTTGCCAAAATCTATCACAGCGAGGCTTCCCACATGGTCTGTTCCATACAGCACTGTCCTAATTTAGTAGATCTTTTCTGCAATAGTTGAGGATATTTTAGATTTTTTACTCTCAATGTAAACACAAACATATTGGCTTTAGTCCATATAAAGATAAACTATTACGAACAGTTAAAAAAACAAACAAAAAAAAAACACGGTGGTGGATTTCGACTGAAAATTTTTATAACCACTTTCTTTTTGAAGGTCAATTGTTTTATTATTTATAAAGATATCTTTTTATTTATCTGATACATCTTGAGAAGTTAACTTGGCTCTATGGGCTCCAGAAAATGTAGGACGGCTCTCTCTGAAGTCTGGCTCAGACTGGGAAATGTTCATGTTAATGTCCATAAACCAGTTTGCCCACTTGTTCTCCAGAGTTTGACACTGGATGTTAACAAATCCAGTCAAACCAATGTTCAGAGGGTATGTGAGTCCAGCTCTCTCTCGTCGCCGATTACCGATTGGCATCATTGCCTCTGGCAGCGGGGTCGCCAGCCTGCAAGGATCATTTGATAGAGAGGGATCACATGAAAGCAGGACTGCATACTCTGTCTGTGTTTAAGAGTGAATAAAATAATTAAACAAAGGAAGGTGTGGTATAGAAGAGGGCGATTAGGAGTGTTATGTTTCCAGGTTCATGGTTTTATTTTTGGTTTTCCGTGCACTACTAACTCTCCATCTGGATAAGGACACTATTGGGGCCAATAGGTGGTAACAACATCCACAACTATGAACCCAAAATATGTGGTTCTGATGAGGCTCCAGGTCAGTTCACCCTGTCGCCAATTCTTTGCCCCCCTGTTGATACTTCAGCATCGCAAGCAGATTTGCTGGAAGTCCAGACTTTGACTAAATCATTTTAAAGGGCAGGTGTTATGTATTTTTTAGGAACATAGTGGCATTTTATATCAACCAAATAACTGTATTACCTTCAGTGTTATGAAAATTACATTTGATTATTAGTAATTTTGCTTCTGTCTCTTTAAGAACCTCCTACCCGCTTCAGTACATCATCACAACAATGCTTCTCCATGTCGTTCATTTATGCTGTTTACAACCGTTCTTAGAAGTGCTGTAGTTTGAGTGATGAGCTCAGACGTGCTGTCCCACCAGGTGTTTGCTGCCACCGCTGTGTGGGTGGGGCAGGGGTGGTATGTGGGGCCGGATCTTAGCTGGGGATTAAAGCTCCATAGTGCAGATTTGGGTAAATTTGTGGCACATTGTATGAGTGGGTATCAAGGCACTGCTGTTTCTTAACTCAGGATGCCTGGTCGTTATCGGGTCAGGGTGTGGCGAATCAAACTGAACTAAAAAAAAATGTCCAAAAAAAACTTGTACGCGGAGAAATATTTTTGCACAGCTTTTAACACTTTCCTCTCAGTTGTGCCTGCCTAAATCAGTCGTATACCACCATAAAACTGCTGCCTTTATGTTTGTTCAGCTCTTCAGTTGTCCTTGAATTTACCTTGTTGCTTCAGATTGAAAAACCAAATTCAGTGCTTCCAAACCGGCCTTATTTTAATTAGATTAATGCATTTTACAGAATGGCTTGAGGGCCACCTTGATTATAAATGAATGAATGGAAGATTTTCACTCATTCACTTTGCGTAAGCTGAACCAACATAAGAAACTCTGAATGTGAGTGCTGTACCACTTGGCCTGTGGCCCGTTACCCTGCTGTGTTATTGGGTCAGCAGGAAGCGCTGGAAGCTGAAGTGAGACACAGATTTTTGAGTGAACGTCCCGCTACCATAAGCCTGAGTGGCAGAGAGCGTCCAGCTATTTCACTCATGCACAACACTTAACTGATTACAATAAGAGAATAGCTCGGACATTATGGGAAGGGTGTCTGCGATTGATTGCGATGGCTGGAGCATCGAACAGAGGAAGAGAAGGTGGACTGGAGAGAAAGAGTCCGCTGATGGTTTTATGTGCTGATTCACTGCAGTTTGCTGATCCAGGAAATCAATGTCAGCCCTGATTAAATGGGCAACAGCACAGAAATGCCTACTGTAGCTCAATAATCCGAAACTTTGAGCTGCACTGTGCCGGGACCTCTTTGTCAGATGGCAGGAAATTGGTGTTAACACTTTGATAAATAGTTGGGACCTTCAATTTCTGTATTCAGAATATTAACTGCGAAAGTTGAATTTGCTATGGAAGCAAATTGAGCTATTCAGATACTGAAATAGTGCTAATGAGGATTAGATCAGAGATGGCTGGAAATTAATAAAATTAGGTCAATAAGTGACAAGATTGTTTTTTTTTTAGAACCAAATACTTACACAACTTTGAATCATACCAGCTTTAATAGCTGTATTTGATGTTTTTTCTTTAAATTATTTGATCACAAACATTGCTTGCATTTAGCTTGAACCACAAAGTATTCTCACAGTCGAGTACTGACTGAAATGGGGATCAAATGTAATAGACTGAAACAGATTTAACTTTTAAATTATTTTTATAAACATGTGCTTTTGCTCAGTTTTACTGATGTTTCAATTAGCTTTTACCAGATTCTCTGTCCATGCTGAAGAAAAGCTTCTCCACATCATGATGCTACCGGCACCATGTTTCACAGTGAGGGTGATGTGTTCAGGGTCCTTTTTTAAGGTTTTGTATGGACGTTTAAAGATGAAATGGGCTTTGAACCACCCACTGCCCATCTAATCCTTTGCTTCCTCTCCCCTTTCTGCTCTCATTCTTCCCTCTTAGTCATTTTGTTTCGACCTTAACAGCCATCGGTCTGCCTCTCCTCCATCCATTCCCGCTCCACCGGGCCTCTCTCATTTCACCCCAGAGTCACCGATATGCCCAAAGCTCCCAACCCTAAATGGGCCGGGGTAATTTCCTGAGTTTCTGAGCTTTTCATGTCAAACATGCGGCAACCTTCTTAAATTCCCCATTGCTGCCATCCTCTTGTGTCCTTACTTTCGTTCTCTCAGGCTCTTCATTGTGGCCGAGGCAGATACAGTATGAATGCAAGAAGAGAGGTGAATCGTTTAGCGAGAGCATTATTTGATTCCACCTTGACACCTTTTTAGAGGTTTTGTATCAGTTTGTGTGAACAAAGGGTGTCCACCTTCAAAGGTGCCTTTGTTGAATGTAGATCCCTTCATTCCTTTTCACCGACATTTAGTGCCTTAGCAATCACATTTTAGTTCTCTGTACCTGGTCAGGCGGCGGCTGTCGTATCTGGATCAGTTTAAAGTCAAGAGAAGCATGACGCATTTGAGGTTTTTGCCAGGAGAATGTCGAGTCAGGACAGATTCTGGATTAATCATAACCCTGTTAGGTTCTTTGACCAACATGTTTCTTCTGACTGGAAGTAATATTAACATTTTGGAGTGGCCCAGCCAAAGAGCTGATAGAGAATCTGTGTTGAGGGAGCTAAAGACTAGGGTGATTGCAAGGAGGCCTCCCAGACTCGGCCACATGGAGCTCATCACAGAAAACAAATCATTTGAAATACTGATGGAAAAGGGGGTGAAAAATATCTATTTGATTAGTGAGAAATGTAGCAATAATTTTCAAGAAGACAGTTTTTCCTAAAAATTGACTTTTAAAAAAAAATACATTTGCTTTTACTGTTACCTCTTTTGCAGTGTCTTATGTTCTGGGAGATGCCTGCGTTATTTCCTGTCAGAAACGAGCTTCTTAGTTGAAAAAAAAAAAAATCACTAAATCTAAATCCGTCTGGCGTGTAAATAAATTGGAGCTTAACTGTACGCTATTGGACAGGGAAACGGATTCAGAGTGTGGCTCCAGGCTAACTTTTCTGCTCTAGTTGAATTGGTGCACCACCTCATATTTTCTGCTTTAATGGTCAGATTTTTATCATTTACCATACACAGTCATGTAGCTGACTGCAGCTGCAACAAATGTGCAGGTAATTGTCTCTTTATTTTAGCTTTAACAATCAAATGTTCAAAATCCTTCATTTTGTCCAACAGATCCTATAAAGTGGTGATCATTAAAGCCCACCCATAATCTCCAGCTTATCTGAAGGGGGCGGGGTTGCAGGGCTTTGAGGGAAATCCAGACCTTCCTCCACAATGAATAAAACAAATAGTCCTTATATTAAGCTGTCCTTTACCTTTTCACTGTTTCTGTCAGTAGCATTTTGTATGTCCTCTGCCGTAGATATTGTCCCACCCTAGAAAAAGCGGTTACATTTATTATTCTTTTGTGTGAGAGAAGAAAATACAGATCAAAATACCTGAAATGATTTGATACACTAGCACAAAAAAAGCGGACAATTATTGGAGATTATTCCCCATTTTGCAGCTAAATTGCTCTGCAGCCTTGAAGAGTACCCATATATGACCCACAGACACGCTGGGTAAAATACAAACTCCATGCAGAAAGACTCCCGACTGTTAGGCAAATGTGAGAATCGCACCACAACCGTGTAGCCCAGGAGCTGTATGCGCTGACTCACTTACAACTTAAGTTTATGTTTCCAGTCAACCTTTCAGTCTCTGCTTGCTAAATTACTGAAAGGGATAAGTGTAAAGAGAAAAAGTTCATGGGGTCAATTTTTTTAAATTTATTTTCAAGAAGGTCTGTTTTACTCTTCACAGAGGTGAACTTCTTTGAAAGTGCAGTATGTGCGTGAAGTTATCTTTTTCTGGTTGCCATGGGACATGGGTTTCTTCTAATCTTTCTGCTTATATAGCAGAAAGATAAGAGCCAGCTGAGGTTTGGAAAGCACACAGACAAGCTAGGAACATTTTCAGTTTTGTTAAATGATTATTTTTCACCTTTATTTCTTCTTGTCAATTGAGATTCTCAGTTTTAACAATGCTTCATGCCATCTTTCCATGGAAAGTTTTCATACTTTTCATGATACGGTTGTCGCAAGTCAAATGCATGGTTGAAAATACAGATATTTTGTAATTCACCATTTTTTTTTTATCCCTATGTGGAGAGATCCAAACACAGTCAGTTGGGGTAATCCTTATCTGAGATCTGATGACAAAGCCCTATTCTGAGGTATGGCACAGGCAAACTGAACACAACCAGATGGACATGTGTTTATGTAATCTCTGTGATGCTGGGTAATCTGTCAGAAAAAAAAAAAAAAAAAACTTCTTTCTGCTCAGTAAACCAAAATTAAAACACTGGGCCCCGAAGGCTCTTTCAGGTGATCATTGTTACGTCATTGTTACTGGGTTGGATTATGAAAGTAAACCCATCATACAGGCTGCATCAAATCTAAAAACTCCCAGTTTTGTGCCTATAACCAACAGCAGGTACTTGGAGGCATTTTTGAAATGGATATTATCTGACTCATCAGTGGGGCTGACCTTGTAATTTTTTAATTTTCTGCTGGATTTAAATTTACTACATCTTTTCTTTTGTTGTTCCATGTTGTTCACTTTTTTTGCTGTTGGCTAGAGTTGGGAGCTCATAGAGGTCTCCCCCAATATAGTTATTGGTAAAATTTAAAAGTAAAAAAAAACAACAAAACAAAACAAAAAGTCAGCATTGCAGGAAATTCTAAAAAAACCCCCATAATTTTCTTGAAGTTTTGTTGAATTGATTCTCCTTAAGGCAGTTACAGCTGACATGCCTTGAGTGCATTGTGATTTTTCTTTTGCATATCTTTGAGTGTCACCTGTTCAATAAGCACTTTCACTGATGAGTTCTCCTTTTATATTAAGTTGATAAATGGCTGTGTCATGCCTCATTATTATTTGGCAGCATATGACTGCAAGAGTTTATTAGGAACCAAGTCTGTGGTGTTTCTGAAGAGACAACACCCAAGCAGCTGACTGTGTGGCGGATCTGCGGTGGAGTCAAAGCAGCAGGGCTCCATCATGAAGCTGCTTGGAATGGTGGCTACCACAAACAAGTGATGACAGGCCTGGAATTAAGAGGAGAACACCTCAAAGCACATTAAGTTTTCTCAGGAAAATTGTTAGACTCTGGCTTCCATGTCTCTGCATAGTTTGTATCATGCTGAACAGAAATGGGTTGTGAAAAAGCGAACTGTCGTTCCTGAAGGTGTCTCAGAATTAAAACAGCAGTAAATGTTATAGGTTACATTACTATGAATGATAATAAATGCTTTAGACATTTGAGCTTGCAAGTTTATCCGCAGCCCAGCTTTCCAAATGTTTTAAATGCTCCCAATATAAGCAAAGTTGTTCTAAGGGGATCAGAGGCATAGCGGTGGTGGGCTGACTTCAACAGCCACCTGCACCGATTTTTGACATCAACAAGCTGAACATGTAGATCACGGATTGAAAGAATGATCTCTGAGGTATTGACTCTTTCTTTTACCTGCCTCTCCAGAACAAACCCCTTCTTTGTGTCAGACTTTCTGTTCTACATGCTGAGCACCGAGTGAAAATATGAATAAGGATAATGATAGTACGAAATGGAAGCATGTTTTGCAACGCAAGGCTTAAAGTGGAGCTAATGGATTTTAAGTCTGTTCTCCAAGAAATATGTATGAATATGTCTTACTGCCAACTTTCTTTTCATTGAAAACATAGAAACACTTCTATCTAAGGTTTTATATAAGTAAGTGACATAAAAATTATGTCACAATATTAACTTTACTCTGAGCTTAAAGCAAAATTCAAGGTTTATTTTCTTTAAACATCGCTGTTTAATTGAATGCAGCTCCAAGTAAGGCATGAGTGAAATACAAGAATCAAAACAGCTGCAGCTGCCCTGCAAACTGCGAACCAATGCTGCTTTGGCTGCAGCCAAATAGTTTTCACTACAGCTGAAAAGGACTGGTCCACAATCTTCCTGCCAATGCACATTGTATCATGATCATCCTCCCTCTGCAATATAAAGTCTTATGTCTGTGGAACAGGCTTCCTGGTTGTTGTGAAGGGCACACACACCTCCAAAGTGCACATGGTCTAGTTGCTTGGAGAGATTATCAGAATGTATATGTTAAGAGCACGTCTTTAAGGACTTGCACACCGTCTTTAGATCGTAAGTTTTAAATACCTGTTACTAACAAACACAAAATCAATCCTAATCCTCTGGCCTTCGTAGAGATAGTTGGTTGTTTCTAAAGTGTCTTTTCTGAATATCCTCTTTTATCTGCGTATGCATTTACAATGAAGACAGATCACCTGGTTTTATTGTCTGCCTGTTAGCTCAAGCTTCCTGGATTGCAAACAAACTATAGAGGTATCTGTCAACAGCTTTTCTGGATGTGCTGCGGGATCAAAGTGGATGGACGGGGTGTTTGTATTTTAAACAGTTGTTGGTGGAGCAGACACAAAGAGTTCCATGTGTTTTTTTTTCCAGTAGCGGGGAGGCATTTGATTATTCGAAAGAAAGACAGCCAGAGGGTGAGGAAATGAGAGAGAGAGCTAAAGTCACAGTGTTGGAGAGGCTCTCTTGTTATCAGAAGGAAGAGGAAAGTGGAACAGGCCCTTTAACTCCCTCTGCTATTCAATCTTTTGTGCTGCAGTTTTCATTGGCAGTAAACCGAAGCTTAGCAGAAAACGGCGCGAGACGATGTGACGACGGACAAGAGCACAAAGCATTAGGCACTTTGCTGTGCAGCGATTGTGAAGTCAATATCGCAAATAGCAGAGAGAAAACTGGAAGTCAGAGTTATTTTAAAGAGTTATTGAGGAAGAGAAGATGTTAATCCTCTTAAAAACAACAAAAAAAGGGTCGCGCTGAAGACATAAATGGAGAGCTGCTTCCTCCTCTGGCTCTGTGCCAGAGGAGAGACAAGAGAGGTCTGAAACACTCACAGCTCCAGTGAATGCTATTAACTGTCGCTGTGTGTGTGTGTGGGCGCGTGTGTGTGTGGGCTGCGCCTTTACTGAAGTGTTTACATTAGGGAAATGAACTGTGGCTATCACTCGCCTGGTCTTGGAGGTTGATTGAGCATGAACACACAAAATGGCCAAGACACACACATACACACTCATAGGGGAAAATGGCACTTACTTATTATTGGAAGTGATCACCACACAGGCTGATTTTTATTGGCTCTGCGGTTACACACCCCCATCC
This sequence comes from Poecilia formosa, assembly GCF_000485575.1. Lineage (NCBI taxonomy): Eukaryota > Metazoa > Chordata > Actinopteri > Cyprinodontiformes > Poeciliidae > Poecilia > Poecilia formosa. Next base: position 1,637,522 of record NW_006800063.1, on the reverse strand, counting down.
CCGAGCCTCAGTTGTTTAGCAGACTTGTCGTTTGGATGGGGCTATTTTCTGGAATGCAAATGGATGTTCTGTCAGCACTTGTGTTACAGCAAAGATTAGTGAAAAAATGGATGTGGGAGCTTATTAGGATTTGCAGTTCACAATTTAAAGACCACGAGAATTATAATGAATCGGTAATTAAAGCTCTAAATTATGCTTATAGATTCAGCCAATTTAGTTTATGGGGTTTCTGCTATTTAAATGGAAAAATACATCAAAAATATTGATGCTTTTGGTGACTTGGACATATATTTTTAATTCCTTTTATTATTTGCACATCACCAAATTAGCATTGTCTCTTTTTTTTAATTGGCCAAAAAGCATATAAGGGGGATTATTTTACTATGTAGCATTTTAAATGAAATGAGGCATTTTGTTTTGTTGTTGAATCAACAGGCCATCCAAATCGCTGTGTTTGTGGATGTGTGAGGTCCTGATGTTTTGTGGCTTGCCTCATCCTTCTTGCTGACATGTCAAGTTTCAAACAGCGGTTGTTTTCAGCTTATGACACATTCCAATCTCAGTATTCTTGTAAGGCTAGAAATCCCATTACTTTTGAAAAGCAGGATTGTGATGAGAAAAGCTGAGTCTGCATGACTGTATTTTGAAGAAGCCTGCTGCCTTGTTCATGTTTTGGGTAACTTTACTTTGCATCACTGAACATCAATGCACTTGAGGTTGAGATAGCAGTTATCTATTAGCAGCCCACCTGAGGTACTTAAACCTTTTTTTTTTATGTTAGAACCCAAAAGATGAGAACAGGTGGAATCATTGCATCTTATTGCATGTATTCATGGTGACTTGGACTAATTTTAGCATCAGATGTTCTTTATTGATTGTGTGGTCTGAGTCTGGATGGTTGTGCACATGTGAGATCAATGCTATGGATCTATTCTTTTGTTGCTGCAGCTGTCTTAAACGCTCATCCAGCTGAGCCCTTGTGCTGGTTGATTACTGAAAGCTGTTAGTTCTTCATCCCATAGGCCATCTGACGGGATCTCATTGCCATGTATGTGTGAGCATTTTGTCATTTGTTCACAATGGCATTAACTGTTGATTAGTTTTTGCTTATAGTAGTTAATTTTGGACCATTTTTTGTGTTTTTGTTTTGCCTGGAAGGCACCCATACTCCAGGGAACACTAAATTGTTTCTCTAGATCAAGAAGCCATTTCAGATTGGCTCATTAACCACTTGGTTTCTTCTTTTGTTCCCCAGTTGTTCGATTTTCTCATTTTCTGTGGAAACTTTATTCAGCATGGAGTCCTGCCTTGCTGACACTGCTGAAAATAAGCAAAAAAAAAAACCACAAAAACAACAACTTCTAAAGTAGTAATTTGCATTATTGCATTGCATAAAATCCAAATACAAGACATTGAGGTTTGAGTAATGTGACAAATGCAAATAATTGCAGTGGTTTGAGTATGTTTGCATAGCGGGACACAAGAAGCAATTCTTTATGTACTCTATTCAGTTTTCCAATGCTCTTTAGTATAATTTCTTCCACAGGAACAGTTTAGCATAAATCTAAATTTAAGCTGTTTCATGTGTATTACCTTCTCGCTTCCTCTTCACCCCCAGCAGTACACAAACACACACACACACACACACACTCTATCCTGCAGCGGTCAACTCTATTGTATAAAGTCAGTGCGCTGCTCTTTTGCCATCTCCACTTTATGTTTATAATTGGCTTAAACAGCACTTTTAGATCCATTAACCTCTGTGTCAAGGTCGCATCCAGGAATAAAGGAAACTCATCTGTCTGCTAACTGCTTTGAGCCTCTGTCTTCATAATAAGGTTGGCCTGGGCTCTCAGGCGGTTGCTGAATCGCACAATTCAAATGTGTTTAATCCCCTGCTGGAAGAATCTCTCTTCAGAGATGCCTCTATGCCTGAAGGAGAGCCAGAAAAAATGCCCCGGTGTGTGTTTCTGCAGCACCATTAAGACTTGTGGTAAAGGGATTAAATGTGTGTGTCAGTGGAGGGTGTGGTACTTTATGCATGCATGAGAGGAACCATGTGTGAACTGAAGATAGTACTGTTGATTTTTTTTTTTCCCTTTATGTATAGTATTTACAGAAGTTCCAGTGTGGATGTTTTTGTAGTTTAGTCCCGTCCTACGACAGCTGTTGGGGATTTTTCTGAATCTCTCTCAGGCTTTATACCATAGTATGTTTTTGTGTTGCAATTGTAGTGCGTTTGTCTGAACAAGGAGGTTTATTTAAAGACTTTATAAAATATTGCTTTAGTAAATGTCAACTCCTTACCTTTTTTCTGACTCCTCTACCGTCTCTCCAAAAGCTCCAGATGCAATCCAGCAGACCTGCTCTTCAATAGGAAAGTAAATTAAGGAAAAGTAAAAGTTCTCCGATAGTTTTTCTTCAGTGACTCAGCACTGATGCAGAAGCATGTAATTGTGGGAAGTCTTAACTGCAGTAAATCAACTTTATCTCGCCCGTAAGGCTTTCTGCCCTTGTTCTGTGAAGAAAATGAAAATGATCCTAAACTCAAATGTTCAGACATCATTTGTCAGTGACTTCAAAGCTGTTCTTGGCCAGGGACCGCTTTATTTCACTCTCATCTTATCAGGGATTATTTTCCAGCTGGGAAAGTAATTAACTTCTGCGAACTACCTGTCAGGATGGGAACCCGTCCTGATTAGAGGAGTTGACAACAATGCTTGTAACATTGACTTGAGTCTCTCTACATAAACTCAGATGCAGGTTTTTCCCATTGTTTCCACATTGTCTGATATTAAGTGACTAGTACAGCTAAACGTACTGATAATATTTAGGATTTATTTCAGATTTCTCCTCAGTTTTGTCACTTGTTGATAAGTGAAAGTGTTTCTTTTGTATGGTTTACCTGAACTTACTCCAACTCTCCTCTTTCAGTCTGCTCTCTGCAGACTGTCATTTACATTTCACGTGTTGGAACTATGTAAAACTGTTCCTACCCAATTGAAATATAACTTTGTTTTTCCTGTTCATTTCTGACGTCTAACTTGAATTTATAGTCCCTGTATCCTTTTCCCTAAAAGGTACAAATTTGCATTCCTGCAAATAAACTGGTCAATCTGGTTCTGTTCATACTTCTGAAAAACTTCTTTACATGGTCAGATTAAGGAGCTGAGCATCGTTACCAAAATGTTGTGACATGTCTAAAACTCTAGAGTTAGTTTATGTCTTTGTCTAAGGGTATTAAGACAAAAACATTAAAAACAATGAGTATTATCACTAATTAAAGTGAGATTTTTGGATCTATTGCAGCGATAACCCCCTCCCCCCCAGTGGTAGAGTGCTGCAAATCAAGACGTATAATTAAAATTATTTCTTGTTCTTTAAATCTTATGTGTTCTTAAAAATGATTGCTGTAAAAGATATCTTCAGCTTGGAGTTTTGATTTGGAAACATTTAAACATTGGGCTAAGAAATCTGGAAAAGCATTGAATAATTAATCTGTACGTTTGTAGGGATGTACTTTTCTCTTGGTATTTATATAAATTTGACCAAACGTATAATTTAGTGCGGTGACTAAGAAATGCAGTGTAGATATTGCTGTATTTTGACCAGCAGACTTACTCCACACACATGTGAAACAAGACCACAGCTTGAACAGACAGTGCCACAGAGTCTGACCTCATTCATTTTCTCACACCATTTATCTTGATTAGTGTCAGAAAAAACTGTTCTGGTATCTGGTTTCATAAATTTTCAAACAGTAAAAATACCTTTTTTTTTTTTTTTTATTTTTTTTTTTTTTTTTTTAATAAAAAAAAAAAAAAACCCAATCAATTTGATTTGTCAGCAGAGATAGTGACTGATAGTTACTGTACATGGAAAAAAAAAGTTTTAATGTTTCTGAATTTAGAAGATTTTGATTAAAATGTCCCAAACCATAAACTTTTCTTTTAATTTGTTATGATTTAGTCTTATTAACAGTAAAAGCAGGCAGATAGTTACTCATTTAACTTTAATAAATTATTTTGACATGCCACTTTAAATAACCTAGTGAGTTTGGGCTGCCCCTTATTCCTACTAAAGCATCTTGAGCCATTTTCCCACATGATCCCCACAGATTTTTCAGGAGAAAACTGCAGAGTTTGGTCCCGACGTTTCCCACAGCTGCCGTTCACACGTATATTTCACAGCAGAGGATTTTCTACTTGGGATGCATTCTGACCACATGGCTGCGAGAGACGGGGTGCCCGGAGCTGCTGCTTTTTTTTTTATTTTTTTTTTTAGCAGCTATATAACGTGATGCCTAATGAAATGATCCCATTATGGAAGATAATACAACAATTCATGTCAGGAATGAAAGCAGAGGCTGTTAGGCGATTGTTTTTGCATCAGCTTCACTTGTAATTAAATGTAGCTACAATAGTGATGAATGGCTGAAAAGATTCACACAAGTCAGCAGATACCAGTATGCACCCCTCGCTCATCTGCAGCAAATGCTTTCAACGATTTACTGCCTACGTGTGTCCTTAAGATGTCCGGAGGAAGTTCTGCAGATATTTGCATATTCCAGTAATGCAGATGAGTAAAGCATTCAGATTTAGTTTGGTGTACTGTTTGGTGCACATTTTCAATGGGAAGATGTCATAACTTCTTCTCCATCTTCACTTTTTTATTTTTTGAAAGAAAAATATGTTTTTTTTTAACCTAGTTTCCATTTTACAGCCGGTCTCTTTCAAATGATCGTGTTTTATCCGCATGATGCATTAAAACAGTTCAGACTCAGTTTTCATCAGCAGTTTATCTGCTTGTGTTAAGTTTATATACTAAATTTCCACATTTAAATTTCGCATCTTGTCATAAATTCCTCCTTGCTTGATTTTTATGTCCATATCGTTGACTTCCTGTCTTTTAGGATTCGTCCTCAGATGGCCAAGGAGAAGATCGAGGGCTGTCACGTGTGCACGCTGGTCACACCTGGAGAACCGCAGGTGCTCCTGGGAAAGGACAAGGCCTTCACGTACGACTTTGTGTTCGATATTGACTCGGAGCAGCAGCACATCTACCAGGCCTGTGTGTACAAGCTCATCGAGGGCTGCTTGGAGGGCTACAACGCAACCGTGTTTGCTTATGGACAGGTGCGACCACGAGGCTTTGTAGATTTGGAGTTATTTAGGCCACAGCTACCACACATTCACATATCATTGTATGTTAACAACAGAAAGCATGTCAGTCACAGTTGTGGTGACATCAAACATGTCAACGTACTATGAACCATAAAATATCAGGTCAGCTTGAGACTTCATCAATGTAGAAAGATTAGAGATCCATTGATCAAAAATTTGTGGCTAATTATATATATTCTTTTCATAATTTGTAAAATGTAGTATTGACTTTCAGATTATTTTCTACCCTTCCTTGTATGAGGTGTCATTGAAGACAAACTGATCTCAGAGTTGATGGCATAAACTGACTAAATGGACCTGGATTAGCTTCTGGTGGGGTTTGAATTACTAAAACACTTTACTCCCTGTATATTTTCTTACTTTGACTGTAAGACTTCCAAAATGCTGTCAGCATCTTTAAATCCAGCTTGCGCCTTGACAGATGAGATTTAAAAGCCTAAATGGATGAAACAGAACAGCTTCCATGTTGTTGGTTTAAAGTCTTGCTGTTCTCTTTCTTACAGTCTGAATAAACTACAAACATTTCTCGACAAAGTCTGATAATCATCATTGCAGATTACGCAACAAAACATGGTTTAGACCCTACTAGTGCAAAGCGGAATAGTAAAATCTACATGTAATCTTAAAAAAACAACAACAAAAACAATGTAAGCTAGGCAACTTAAATAAAAATAAGTTTAAATGGTGTAATGAGAAAAAAACTACTGTAGCTCAACAGTGATGATTACAGGGTTGTTCATTTATTCATTTGCAGCCATGACTTGAGTTGGTGCTAAGAGATTCTGTTAATTAATGGTGTCTTTGTGCCAGAGGGAAAGTGGCTTCCTTTTAAATGGCCTTAATTTTTAAACATCTCACTGACACTGCAGACGGCGAGTTTATTCAGCAACAACTTCCACATTGTGTTTTTAGTTGTGTTTAGCTCACTAATTGGTGAGATTGTTTTTTGAGGTTCAGACCATCAGTCATAGTCAAAGTGAAAATCTGTCAAAACAGACGACCAGTTGATTTCACATTAATTGGTTTAAGAGTTTTAATTCAAGGATGGGTAAGAAACGCTTTGTAGATCTTGGGATGGTAAGAATGGTCTCTTTTTAAAAAAAATTTCTTTATATGAAATGTCTTCCAGACGGGCTCGGGGAAGACCTACACCATGGGGACGGGTTTTGATGTGAGTCTGAGCCTGCAGGAGCAGGGCATCATCCCGCGGGCCGTTCACCAGCTGTTTGAGGGCATCCAGAGCAGGAGGGATCGAGCCCAGGAGACCGGCATCCAGCCGCCCGAGTTTAAAGTCAGCGCCCAGTTTTTGGAGGTGGGACACACGAAAAGACTTGATCTAACATTTTGAAAAGTTTATTGATACAACCAAATGGTATCAATAAATTTGCTTGTTGGTCCGTATTACCGCCAACCAGAACATAAAGGACGCAACAGGATCAGCCTTCTCATCCACAAACAGGATGTGACAGTCTGAAGACGGATGGGCTGTGATGTCTATGTGTGCTTTGTGGGACCTGATTAATGTTTGCCATTACCTCTGACATTATTCCTCATCACCGAGGAGCAGAAGACGGATAAGAGCGAGGAATCAGAGAGAGGGCGGGATGCTTAGATATATGGCTACTAATCATTTCCTCGGGGGATTTCTGGAGAGCGAATGTGAGGGGCATGTTAGGGAGGGTTCTGCTGCACGTTTGGGCGTGTGTGTTGTGGTTCGTTTAATGATCAGGTTATAATAGAAATCCTTATAAAACCAGAAAAATAATAATCTTGTACAAACAGCTTCTACTACTTTCTTTTTTAGCCTCTGGATCTCTGATGTTGGTGTGTTTTCTTTTTGCTTTTGGGTCAAAAGTTTATCCTTGTTGATGGTAAACGGATGGGTGTGTGTATGTGTGTTTGACATACACACTGAGCTTTCAGTGGCCCCCTGTGACCTTTGACTTGGCTTGTTTGAAAGAGGTCATTATTTTGAATGTTGTTCCTGGAGATTTTTTTTTTAGTGTTATTTGGGGTTCCCGTGCAGTTTGAAAAAGTGCTTTTATTATTTTTTCAGGTGGAAAAAAATAAGTCTGAAAAAATATTAGACTTTTTTAGGAAAAAAATCCTATTAGAGTTTTTACATTACGTTAAATTGACATTCTTTCATTAATTTGCTTTATCACGCTTTGATATGTAACATACTACACATCAGTAATGCAGTAATGGAAAAAAATTAGAATTTTGTGATTTAAAAAGATGCAGAAACTCTGACAGTAAATATCATAACTCACCATGATGAGTGCCTGTGTGACTTGTCGCAGTTGTACAATGAGGAGATCCTGGACTTGTTTGATGGAGCCAGAGATCCAGAGAGTCGCAGCAGGAAGTCCAACATCAGGATCCACGAGGACGCCAACGGCAGCATCTACACCACAGGAGTCACTTCCAGACTGGTGCAGTCAGAGGACGAGGTGGGTCCTTGTTCATATGGGTGGTCTTTTTATAGCTACGCAAACTGGGCAAGAGTTCACCAAGTTTGTTTTTTCTTTCTTTTTTTTTTTGGGTGAGATTCTATCAATTTTTTAATGTAAAAATGCATCAGTTTTCCTTCATTACTCAGTTAGAAACCATCTTTTGTTTTTATACCAAATTTTGTATGATCTTATCACGTTCACGTTTATCCATCAGACACTAGCTGACTGACATCTAAACACATATAGAAGTTTTTTTTATTAAATGTCTTCCTTTTTCTTAATTTCCTACCTCAATGCTGCTGAAATAATTATTTTACTGCCAGTTCCTTGTTTCGCCCCCAAAATAATGATTTTTTTTAAAGTTTATGTTTTATATGTTTTCACTCCACTCTAAAATGTAAATTATTTCACGTATTTTTGGAAACTCTACAGCACCTTTGCAAAGTACAAAATCATGACTTTATTCTTCAATTGAAAATAAAAAGTAAAAAAAAAAAAAAATCAGTTCCACAATGGTACCATACCAGTAGTAGTCAGTGATTGTGTGGGGAAAAGACTTCAGATATTATTTTATTGACTGATATTTGTTAAACACAATGACAAAGAGGGCAGATGGTGATTTTGCAGAACGATCACAGGAATCGAATGGCCTTGTCATGATTTGCTGATCCAGTCTGCATCGCAATCATTATCCAGAGTGCTGAATAGAGACGCATGATAGCCTTATTTGTTTCAGCTCACCTGGGCTTTAATTTCCCAAAAATATGATCTATTTAAAGACCCTTGAAGATAAATGGATGCTCCTTTTGTGACAAAAGACTTAAAACAGCAAAACAGGTTGAGGGAGAGCGAATGTGGCAATGAAGGAGCGAGGAAGACAGATGGAGGCAGGATGATTAAAAAGTTAGGAGAGGAAGCACCAGGAGGGGAAAAAAACATGGTTGACAGATATTCAAATGAGCAGAGATGGGTTTGAGTTGGGAGTCGGCCAGATAACGATTTTTTTATTTTTTTTTTCTAAATGATTAAATAAGTGTGCAAGGTTTTGAATTCCTCTTGGCAATGATGATAAACATTAGCGTAAAATTAGATTTTCTTTTCCAAATTATGTCTGCTTTAGCAATTTTCTCTTCCAATTTGAAATGAAAAGTCTGCAGATGTCCTGTATGTTTGGTGTGTTTTGCAGCTGCTGCAGTGCCTGAAGCTCGGGGCTCTGTCCCGTACCACAGCCAGCACACAGATGAACGCACAAAGCTCCCGCTCACATGCCATCTTCACCATCCATCTCTGTCAGATGAGAGTCTTTCAGCAGCAGCAAATGGTGAGACTGGAGGTTTGGAGTAGAGATGTAGAGAGAGCCTTAAATATGAAAGAGAAATTAGTCAAACATTTTCAAAAAAGCATAATTAGGAGGTCCAGCTCAAGGTGTTTATCAGTTTCAGCGTTTCTCTAAATGAGACTGGGCAGACTGAGAAGACAAAAACAGCATAGATAAATGAAGTGTGTTTTCATATATAACTGAATAAAACATAATTGTAAGGAGCATGCAAGCTGGTGAAAGAGTTACCAGTTTTGAAGTAAGATGCTTGCCTCTTGGAGCAGAATGGAGGAGAAGAGAATGGCGAAGTGAACGGCGTAGACTCCTCCCCCATCGCCCAGCCGGAGTACGAGACCCTGATGGCCAAGTTTCACTTCGTGGACCTGGCCGGCTCAGAAAGGCTCAAACGCACGGGGGCCACTGGAGAAAGGGCCCGAGAGGGAATCTCTATTAACTGTGGACTGGTGGGTCAGAGACAAAACAAGATTGGATCATCAGTGCGTGTAAACATTTTGCTCTGTTTAAATGCTGCTTGGGATCTTCTCCTCTCTGTGTTAGCTGGCTCTTGGAAATGTGATCAGCGCTTTAGGTGATCAGACTAAGAAAGCCGGACACGTCCCGTACAGAGACTCCAAACTTACCCGACTGTTGCAAGACTCGCTGGGAGGCAACAGGTACTCAAACTGTGTCTTCAAATGTAAGAAAGACTCTCATTTATGAGATATGAATGACATGAACTGAGCTGCTTGATCATCCTCTTTAGCCGCACAGTCATGATCGCCTGCGTCAGCCCGTCGGACCGGGACTTCATGGAGACGCTGAACACACTGAAGTACGCCAACCGTGCCCGAAACATCAAGAACAAGGTGGTGGTGAACCAAGACAAGACCAGCCAGCAGATCAACGCCCTGCGTGCGGAGGTGGCCCGACTCCAGATGGAGCTGATGGAGTACAAGGCGGTGAGTGATGGATGTTAGGTTGGGGGCCGGAGGGGGGAGAAGAGGTGATAGGTAGAACCAGAAATACAAAAAGCCTTTTTGGATTAAGCAGAAGTGGGAAGAAGATCGAAATGGAAAGTGGCAGGTTGAATAAGACGTGATAACGCCTCGTCAGTCTGACTGATACTAAAAAGAGAGCAAAGGAGGTGGCAAGATGAATGAAAGTGAGGATACTAACTGGACATAATAAGAAAATGAAACAAGAACTTTGTGGTTAAGCTGAGTAACATATTAATAAAAAAACAACAACAACAAAACCACACATTTAATATTAATATCAACTGAACTTCTCAGCATTTGGAATAAAAGGATGTATAACTTGACTTATTTTCAAATCATGACCTAAAGTGTGGTGTGTGCATCAATGAACTCCCCATGTCAATTGAAACACATTTCACTACATTTACAGCAGCAAGGCTTTTGGCTCGGGCTCTGTGATGTCTCTTCTGTATATAAATTGAAATTTATGACTGTTCTTTGCAAAAACAGATCAAGCTCTTTCAGATTAGAAGGAGCACATCTGTGAACACCAATTTTCACTTCTTGGCACAGACTCTGCTTTTGACTTGGTTCTGGACTTTGACTGACTTCTAATGCATGAATATAGTTTGATCCGTTGCGTTCCGTTGTCTCTCTGGTTTTATTGTCAGGGCTGTTGTCCTGCTAAAATATGAACCTTTACCCCAATGTCAAGCTGTTTTGCAGGCTTTAACATTTTTCTCCATCCATCTTAAAATCCCCCCCCCACTAAGGTTCTCTGAGAAACCTGACTTTATACTGAGATTATATTATATTACACACAGCTGAGCTCAACAAATGAGATAAATTCACACCACACTCTGATAAGTCTGACACAAAATAAAGACCCATTAAAGCATATTAGAGTGTGTTGTTTTAGGTGACAGAAATATGAAAATACCAACATTTCCATGAAGAAAGTTACAAACTACAAGAGGTCACAATGTAACATAGCGACGATTTGTTCTGAATGCAGTCAAGGACCACAAATGTAGAAGTATGATATGCATAATAATATCAAAGAGCATTTAGGTAGGGGCTACTTTTCTTCAGCTTTGACCTGTGTGACTGAAACAGACAAGCAGTTGTTTAGCCTGAAGTTACCATGGTTACCAAAGGGAAGAAACTGCAAGCTGACCTCTAAGTGGTAAGGGATGCGATGTGACTGTAGTCTAGTAATAGACTGCGGTGCGAGTTGTGACTAGATACTGGCTCTCTGTTTGAGACATAAACAACTGATTTTTCTTTTTTGTTTTTCCCCAAACCCAACAATGACTCCTTGATGAGCCACAGACGATTGCACTCATTCTGAACAATGGCGCAGTGTTCGTTTGGGATGTCGAGCAACAGTGTTTTTTTTTTTTTTTTTTTTTTTCCAGCTCTGACTGCTATTCTACCGAAGACCGATTTTGTTTTTATTCACTGCCATGTTTTCGTTTGCTTCCATGCAGGGTAAGCGTGTGGCAGGTGAGGATGGGGCTGAAGGCTACAGCGACCTGTACCAGGAGAACGCCATGCTGCAGAGAGAAAACGACTCGATGCGCCTGAGAGTAAAGGCCATGCAGGAGACCATCGATCATCTCAACACACGGGTGACGCATCTGCTGGCCAATGAGGTCAGCACTCTGCTCACCAAGTCAAGTATGTGAATGCAGAGATGCTCTACACCTGAGCTCCGTCTCTTACACTTTTAAAGCTCCTTTATATGTTTACTGGTTAAAAACAATCTAACAAAGTTGACTTTATTTCTACTTGCAAGGCGAAGGCAATGAGGAGATTGGAACGCTAATACAGAACTATATCCGAGAAGTTGAAGAACTCAGGTAGGAGCTTAACTGCAAGCTTCCCCGGAGTTGAGAGGAGATGTACGAGCGTGAATATCAATAATCCTTCCTGCTCTTCCTGCCCTGCTAGATCCAAACTCCTTGAGAGCGAGGCCATGAACGAGTCGCTACGACGACAGGTGGCCCGGCTCTCCTCTCGTTCCTCGTTTCCAGCCTCTGGTCTAAGCCCCGCCCCCGGCCATCCCCCTGGCTCCTCCCCTATATCCATGTCCATGGAGGCTGAAATGACGGATGTTCTGCGGCGCGCCAAGTTGGACATCGAGCGGCTGAAGAAGAAGGAAAGGCGGCAGAGAAGGCTGAGGTGAAGGAACGGAGACTTTTAAGTCAAAATTTCAAACTGACTACAGTTTGTTTTGCCTTTCCCAAACTACACAGACTGAAGATTCCTGTAAATAGATGTGGAGATTTGCAGTTAGCTCAAAATTATGCTATAGCGTGGTGAAGCATGATTACCATTAATTAAAAAAGATCAGGAGTTTAATTTTAGTTCCTATATACACGTCAGCTAAAACAAACAAGTTACTGATAAAATCTAATTGTACTGCTGTATTTTGCTTATTAAACCAGCATCTAAACATGTTTAATGGTTAACAATACAGGCAACAAAACAACCTACTTCTAATAACAACAAAATGGTGTCTAAAATAACGAGCGGGTGCTCAGCAATCTGATTAAGCTTGTGCTGTTAGTCAGACTTCCTCTGATTTTCACTAATCCGTATAAGAAAAGCCTAAGAGACCTAAGAGGTAAAATAGAGGAAAAGTTTGAACTTCTCTCTTCCACATTCATTCTTATCCAGTTCTAGATCTGCAGAGTAACGCATCATTTTCCTTGTTTGATTGTAAATGCCAGCCACTTCCTCACTGGATCTCAGGCTCTCAGCTATCAGGTGGGAGAGACGACGGCTGAGCTCTTTATCTTGAGCTCTACGTCGGTTATTCTGAGAGACGGCAAACCCGCCGGGACCATGGAGGGGAACAAATGTTGATAAAAGAACTCAATCTCTCTGGAGTTTCACAGAAAAGTCTCTTTTTAGGGAAGTTGAAACAGTAAAAATTCTCCGTAATGCCACTGGCAGACAATCGCGCACATGTTTACAAAAACAAAATGAAGGATTTGCACTTTGTCTCACCAGCCCAGATGAAGAGGCTGGACCTTACAGAAACTAACACGTGGAAAATCCAAACTTAAGTAAAGCCCTTCTAAAACTGAATGTGAAACGGTGTCTTCAAACACCTCAGCTTTATGTAAAGCAGTTTCCCAATTTCTCCTGCTTAGCCTGTGACGGTGCACCTGTGCTGAATTTGTTTTATGCTGCAAGGGATTAATATTCTCTGCAAACATGCTCTCCTTGCCTCACTTTCTCTTTAAGAGATTCATCCAAGTCAATTATGACTCTGGGACTTTGGGAGAGTTGGAGTGCTATCAGTGCTAGGCTGTAATGCTGGCAGGGACACTAAAAGGTTTCACACAGTTAGCCACGGGGTCATAAGAGACACGAGTAGGAATCTAGCAGACTAATTGCTTAGAAGTGGTGGCAGATGGAATTGGTGATAAATTCTGTAAAAGTAGGAGCAAAGGGGAAAATAAAGCAAGTAATAAAACTTAAGAACCTAATGGGAAGGATAAAAGTTGATGTACTTTAATGGACTATGGCAATTACATTGGAAGACTCATTTTCTCCTCGCAAAAAAAGAAAAAAAATGCCAGTGTTGCAAATGTTGCTGGAGCATAAAGCAAGCATTTTAGGATCAGCAATCACGCAGGGTGATCAAAGTACATTAATGATATTATTAGGGCTGAAACGATTAATCGGATTAATCGTGATAAATCGATTACGGAAATAATTGTCAACTGATTGATTATTCGATAACTGGAGTATACAGACTAAGTAAGACAAAGGTGATTTGCTGAAAAGCAACATATTCAGAGCAGTAATTGAGACAAAGCTCTACGAAATGTACATACATTTGGCATTTTGCATTGAAAATGCATTTGTCTGAAAATGTGTTTCACCCAAAACTCCTCAAGTGGCCTAATTTTAGCTTCACCTTGTTCAAATTAGCCAAAATTAATCTTGTTGTTGCATTTTAGACAACAAAATGTTTGTTTTTCTTATTTGAAAAAGCAATTAAGTTATTTGTTTATTTGCAACTTTTCATTTATTTCTAATATTGTACAAGAAAGACCGTAGTGGTTAAATGAAAAATCTGTTGAATGTCTCAAATTTTTAGCCGATTAATCGTCAGAATAATTGATGGATTAATAGATTACTAAAATAATTGATGGATGTTGTATATGTGTTTATTTTATAAAAAGCTGTTACCCAAAAACACTTTTCTACCTCCTGCAGCCCAGAGTTGGAGAAAGGCCTCAAGAAACGAGTAAAGCTGCACACTCAGGAAATCGGGGAGAACCGGCGGAGCGGCGAAAATGGACAGAATGGGGAGATCGATTCAGATGACAACTGCACCGAGGTGAGGTCTTCGTGCTTTGCCATGTCGTCGCCATGCAGGCAGAACAACATCTTAACCAAAGTGTTTGTCTCCGTAGGATATCATGTCTCCGCTGCAGGAGGAGAGTGGCTGTGAGGAGGATGAAGGCGAAGATGAGGAGGAAGGCAGGGAGGAAGAGGACGATTTTGACAGTGACGAGAGCCTGGTGGATTCAGATTCTGACTCGGATGAGAAAGGTAACGGCAGACTCCACGTTTAGCACTCACACACACAATGAAGACATTTTAATAGTTCGGTATTTAACACGTCAGTTCGGACTCGTTGTTTTGACCGATGGCTGTTTTCAAACTGGGCATCCGGCGCTTAATTAGTCTGGAGTTCCAATAATTTCTCAAACCTCCCAACTTGCAGCCAACTTCCAGGCAGATCTTGCCGACCTGACCTGTGAAATTGAGATCAAGCAGAAGCTGATCGACGAGCTGGAGAACAGCCAGCGGCGGCTGCTGATGCTAAAGCTGCAGTACGAGGAGAAGCTCATCCTGCTGCAGAACAAGATCAGAGACACGCAGCTGGAGAGAGACCGCGTGCTGCAGAACCTCAGTGAGTGCGGCTCGGTAATCCTCAATTAATAACCCTTTGGAGCGCCTCTTCAACGTTGTTGCTTGCCTACGCAGTGTCCATGGAAAACTACACCGAGGAGAAGGCCAGCAAGATCAGGCAGGAGTACGAGAAGCGCCTCAAAGAAATGAACCGTGATCTGCTGAAGCTGCAGGCGGCGCAGAAGGAGCACGCACGTCTGCTCAAAAACCAGGGGAGGTACGAGCGGGAACTGAAGAAGCTCCAAACTGAGGTCAACGAGATGAAGAAAACGAAGGTAAGGGGGCGGCGGGAAGAATTATTCTGGCAGAATGGTAAGGGTAAAGGAATTTATTTGAGTTGGCCGCCCTCCCGGCTGTTTGCAGGTGGTGCTGATGAAGCAAATGAAAGAGGAGCAACAGAGGAGGAGGATGGTGGAGGCGAAGAGGAATCGAGAGATTGCTCAGCTTAAGAAGGAGCAGCGGCGACAGGAGGTGAGGAAGCTTTTAAAGATTGTGTGTGCGGGTATATTTGTGTCCTCTCTTGAGGACGTGGATCAGCTTCACTGGATTGTAGTTATCAGTCTTTAATATTTTGCATATGCATTTAAATATTTGCTCCACTGCCAGAAATAGAAGAAGCTTTGAGGTACGAGAGCCAATATTTCACAACATGCAATGTTTAAGCTGACTTACCAAAGAATCTTTTAGGAAAGGGAAGGTAGAAAGCCTGAAGAAAAAAATACATACAAAGCTGTAAAACACTTAAAATGGGGGTTTATGCGCAATCGTTTTACATTCTGCATTTTGTCCCTCACATTAGCACACATTCTAAAAATATTACCTTCCCCTTTTGGTTCTGTTTGCTTCTTAGGAGCATGAAACCGTACACAGTGATGCCGTAGGCCTCGCTCCTAATCCTTTTATTTAGCGCTTCATCTTAAGTCTTAAATCCCTTCTTGATCAGTAACTTTGTGAACTTGTGTGAAAAGTAAACACAAATACAATTTAAACAAAAGAAAAAAAGCCGTCTATGACCTCTAAATGATGCTGAGGCTTGTGTTACTCAGTACCAGATTCGGGCGCTGGAGTCTCAAAAGAGGCAGCAGGAGCTGGTGCTGCGCAGGAAGACCCAGGAAGTGACGGCCCTGCGGCGCATGGCCAAGCCCATGTCGGACCGTGTGGCGGGTCGAGTCGCCCGCTGGAACCAGACGCCTCCAGTTACGGACTCAGGAGCGGATTTGTCGGCCAGCACAATGGCAAGCGGCTCCGAGGCAGAGACTGCGAGGACCGTGAGTGGGCTGGTGCGCCAGTGGAACAACAAGAACAACGCATATGGATACATGGCGGAGAGCGAGGGGAGCATGGATGGAACGCGGGTGATTAGGTAAGTAGTCGTCTTGTCTTGTTGCATAAATGGGGCTGAATCTATGAAGTGCAGCAGCATTCATCTCCCCTTCCTGTTCAACCTTTCCACTTTCTGTCTCGCTACAATGCAGAGTGTATGCATTGGGCCAAGTAGTGCTATTGTGAAGTTGAAGTTTATTTAAAAACGTAAATACAGCAGTTTTATGAATAAAAACACCGAAACGTGTGGTTCTCATGTTTTCAGTCCCCTTAGATCTGATGCCACTGAAGACAATGCAGTGAGATTCAATAAGTAGTTAGAAACAAGGCAGTTTCATCATTTGGGGGTGTTTTTCTTCATTATAACCTTGCAACAGCAGGAAGAAGCTGCAGAGGAAGCCAGCAGGCCTGGGCAGCACCGCACCTGCAGGCAGAGCCAACAGCTTCTCCAAGTCCGCCCGTCTAAAGTGGCAAACCCTCGAGCGTCGCATCATGGACATTGTCATGCAGAGAATGACCATCTCCAACGTGGAAGCGGACATGGATCGCCTTATCAAGGTTTGGGAAGGAGAGGAGTTTTAATGTGTCTAGAAAAAGGGGATTTTTTTTCTCTCTTTCTTTTCTTGGAGTTATCTCGTTGCATGCCACCGGATGAGATGAGCTGTCGTCAGAAATTAGGCATCAGATTGAAAATAAAAGTGATAGCAGCTGTTTTGACTCATTCATGTCAGTAGATAAGAACTGAAAGCACTGCGAGGACCTTTGTTCCTCTTCTTCTGACATGTTAAAGTGTGTGAGTAAAAGCAGCTCTCTGCTGTGGTCACTGTAAATAGCAACACCTTAAGACTAAAGCCAACAGAGGTGTTTAAGTATTTTGTCAGGCCAAATGAAAAATGGATGTGAAGCAAACTCAAACTGCTTTTATTGTTTTAGCTAATTAGGACTAATTTCTAATTACTTGCACTGTTTGTGTTTTTGATGAGTCAGAAGCGAGAAGAGCTGACAATGCAGCAGGAAGCTCTCTCACATAAAAGGGAGGTGCTGATGGCCGACGGCGAGGGGCCAGAGGCCGAGGACCGCCTCCTTCAGGAAGTTAACGAGGAGATCGAGGTGCTGAATGCCAACATAGACTACATCAATGACAGTCTGTCTGACTGCCAGGCCACCATCGTGCAGATAGAGGAGACCAAGGTAAGAAACATAATTGCATGAAAACACATCTCTGCGTGTGTGTGTTGTGTTGTGTTGTGTTGTGATGTGATTTTTCATTGTTTTTAATCAGGATGAACTGGACTCGGTGGATACCTCGGTGGTGATCAGCTCCTGTTCCCTGGCTGAAGCACGCCACCTGCTGGATCACTTCCTGAAGGCGTCCATTGATAAGGTGAGTTAACATGCAGCAGAGCGGAAGCACAAAGACAAGTGAACCGATTCCTAAACCTTTTTATAGTTGCCTGTGTTGCATGTTGCGGTTGTAACTTTGCATGTCATCTAGTGGTGTCTCTTTGTGCTACAGCAAAGTTTCGTACTTGAATATTAAAAGTTAATGTTACACAGTTGTATTGCTAAATTTTCAGCTATGGTTCAGTTTTACCGGATGTTTGAAAAATGTAAAAAGTTGTATTCTTTATTGATAATTAAGGTTAAAGTTGTATTTCCAAGTTTTCTATATAGGATTATTTTGAAAGACAGATATTCTCCTGCAAGAAAAGTGCTGGACAAAATCTCCATGACCCTGGCACTGATTTCCTTCCTTAAAACCTTCAGTGCTTTTGTTTTTTAGCTGCTGATTATAATGATTGGTCATATCTGAGAAAGAAAGGCTCCACACAAATGATAAAGTTCTACATTTCAGTCTGTACCCTTTGGAGAAAGTTTGAAAAGTTTAACCCCAATTAAAACATTCAAATGAAAGTTGTTAAATCAAATTTACATCTTCTCTCTCTCTGCTTGTGTGATTGTGTGTAGAGCTTGCAGGTGGCTCAGAGGGAGGCGCAGATCCGACTGCTCGAGGGTCAGCTGAGGCAGACCGATGTGATCGGCTCGTCTCACAATCACATGATCCTCGACGCGCTGCGAGAAAAGGCAGAGTGCATCCCTGAGCTCCAGGCTCTCATCCACAACGTCCAGCAAGGTGAGAGGATTTTATTTATTTATTTATTTATTGCTTTTGAATGCAAGAAGAAAAATAAACTGAATAAAATGAAGGAAAAGTCACATATTTTTTTTATTGAGTTTGGATTGCTTTATTTATCCTCCTTATCATTTTAGGAACAGTTAAGGCGTTACTCTAAGATTTGTTGTGTTCAAAATGTTTAGTTTAGATCGGCAACCACTAAATATTTGGATTTACTCGCCGATCCATCCTTCTCTTGAAACTTTGGTTGTGAAGCTCAGGAATGTGTCTAAAAAAAAATCACCATCGGTCAAACCCCGCACCGCCTTTCACCCCAAAACTGTTTAATGTAGACAAACCACAAATTAAAAAATGCATTAGTGGCCTAAAGCTTAAGATGAATTCTTAACATTTTGCTACGTCTCTACATCGAATTTTGATGTTTTATCAAAATTAACAGGGCAACTCAAACCATACATTTTACCATACATACATTTTATGGAAATAAAAATGTAAAAAATATCTCTAACATGCATTTGTATTTAGATGACTTTGCTCTGATGAACCTAAATAAAATCCAATGCAACCACCTTCAGGCACTTCATTATTGAAGACTTCTCCTGTGTGTAGTCTAATTGAATAATAAATCCAGCTGTTCTATGAATGCCTCAGAGTTAACAAACGGCATCATGACGACCAAGGAACTCAGCAGATAGGGTAGAGATAAAGATGTTTAATGCACGTTTAGGTTATAAATCCTTACTGTGAGCTTTTGGGTTTTGTGCTTTGTTTGTTTTCAGAAAATGGTTACGCCAGCACGGACGAGGAGCCCTCTGAGTTCAGCCAAGCCTCTGACAGCAGGTGAGTGGTCAGCATCTCCATCTTACTTCCTCGTCATCTAAAAATCTGAAAGCACACTGCTCACATTTTCTGGTATTGATTGTTTTTGTCTTAATATGGAAAAATGCATTAAATCATCTGTAAAAGTTATGCAACATCTGCTTATATTGTCTCACCTTTCTGTGATTCTTTTAGTGTGTCACAGATGAAGGAATCCAACAGCCAGGATGACTTCAAAATAAAGGTAAAAAAATCTTTATATAGAAGAACAATATCACTTTGTGTTGGTGCTCGAGGTTTTTGTCTGTCTGCTGCCACTGCTTGTCACCACAGGGAGGCAGTAGAAGCAAACGCTTAAACCTCGATGGCAGAAAACCATTAGAGTTGACGCAGATCTTCTATGTTGGTCCTTTTTAGACTTTGGTGTCTCTTGTTTTTATTCAACATTAATATTTGTTTGCTAAGCAGCTTATGCTTCCTTGTCTTCACTCATTTCCTCACCAAAACATGCACTGGAATCATTCTTGGCGTTCATTATTGTATTATATCTTTTGATATTTCGTCATCCCACTGCCCTCCTTTCTCAGTCCACCCTGCCTTTTTCTGGTTCTTTGTAACACAACGGCTTCACTTGACTCACCCAGATGGAGCCTCGCCTCTCGGCCCAGATGAAGGCGGTGTCGGCGGAGTACCTCGGCCCCATCCTGGATCCCTCATCAAGCAGCAAGCAGCAGCACATCACCAAGTCCCTGGCGTCACTCACAGACATCCAGGAGGACGGCTTGGGTCTCGTCCCAGGAAGTCTGGCACTGAGCGTGCCCCTCCGGGACCCTTTTCACAGGGAACGAGCGTCCCGTACAATCAGCCTTCCTGTCAGAGGGCACACTTTGTAAGTCATGGAGAAGTAAACTGTGATGATGAATTGTTAATCTTAGGGGTGACAGGAACAGACTAGATGAATGTTTGAAATTACTCTCAGGGTTCAGGTGGAGTGAACGTCTTAAAGACTACAGACCTTTTTTTGTTCAGATACCCCAACCAGAATTTTGTGGCAGATTTTTTAAATCTTGTTTGTAAATCTTTGTGCTGCAAATACTGAGTTCTGTAAGAAAATGTGAAAAAACAAGCATTCCAAAACATTGTTTCTATTCTTCTGCTTGTGAGTGGTTAACTCATGATCCATACTTGGTATCTAATGTTTATTTGTAGTTTTTGCTATTTACTGTCACAATTCTTTGCAACTTCCTTTACTGACGATGTTGCTATGATGTTTGCTAGTTTGCAGTACACGGAGTACGTCAGGGAACAAATCTGACTGGTTTTTGAGCAACTGGAGTAGAGTTAAGTTAGATGTCATTCCCAGTTTCACCACTCGCCACCAGCATTTGTTCTTTTTCTGCCAACTTTAACTCATACTTTGAGTTCTCAAAATCTCCATCCACATGTTGCTTCTTAGCTCTGCATCACAGATGATCATAAAGATGATAGCCTAAGAATGTCCAGATGGTCATGCACATCTTGATATGTTGAAGAAAGTACAGTTTTCTTGCAACCAACTTCTTACAGCGGTTGAGCGCCGTCTCACTTAATTTCCAAACACATTTCTTATATTGATAGTGGTTAACCTTACGACTTCTTTGGCCAACAACAGTTTCTATTCTGAAGATGGTAATCAGCAGGGTGTGGTTGTGTTTAAGTATATTGGGTTCACTGACAAGAAAATCTCACATTTTTGAGTTTTTTTTTTATTTTTTTTTTTATACTGGCGACTTAAACTGAAAGTCATCGGATTCCAGCTGCGATTTGATTTTTAACTTCCTGATTTAGAAAACGCACACTGACTGAAATGGCGTCTTATATTTTATCCATTTCATGTCTCGCCAGAAGCTCAGGTTTTTTTCTGTTGTATCTCAGCCCCAGGCAGTCTCGAGGTTATGACACTTCCCCCATTACAAGAAGGAAATCTTACGACCGTTCGTACAGGTACGCGCCATTTCAAGATCGGATGGAGACCGCATTACTGAGTAATGTAATTTAGCTCAACTGTTTTCACTGATGTTATTATTTCTTTAATTCCTCATCAGGCCCACTGATGTCTACACTCCCCCCTCCTCACCTCCTCTAAGGACAAGGAATGATCGCAACGTCTTCTCCAGACTGACCAGCAACCAAGCGCAAGGTTCTGCTCTGGACAAGTGAGTACTGTCCTGCAGAGAGACCCAAACAGACGCTGTGCACTTTTTGCACCCATATTCTCATCTGCTCAGTTCAGTTGCCCTCCAAGTCATTTCTTTCTTCTCCTTCTCCTTCTTCTTCTTCACCTCTGTGTTGTCAGGCTTTATAGATGCATTAAATGCATTGCCTTCGGAGAGCAATGTAGAACTGAATCCCACTTCCACACTTTATTTTCTTCCATTAGTGTTAAGTGTTTCAGAAAGTCCAGAAAGCTATGTTGGAAAGGCCATAAGATGCTGCAAAAATCAGATCAGCTGAATTTTGCAATGCTGAAAATATTGTGGGAGAACAGGTTAATGTTATTGTTGTATTTTTGCAAGTCACGTATCCTATTTATTTTTTATTTTATTTATTTATTTTTTTTAATAATTGATGTTTATTGTGTTCCATAAACATCAATAAAATACATTTAAGTTTATGGTTGTAAAGTAACAAAATTTGAGAAAATATAACGGGAATTTATGCATTTTCAAGTCACTTTTCTTTTCTTTTCTTTTCTTTTTTTTAAACAAGATTATGGCAAAAAAATTGAATGAATTGAAATTGAAAATGTAAATGGAACCGTCCCAAAATCTGCATTTTGCAGTAGTTTTGAAGTTGTCTGCTATAGTTCTTTAACGGTGTTAACATGTAAAAGTGTAAAAAGACACTTCTTGCAATGTAATTACTTGGTTACATCAAACTGAGGGGAGGTCTTATGGGACTAATGTCAGCTGAAGGAGAGCCCAGTCAGAAATGAGGACTTGCTTCCCTTCCTGCTCACAATCAATTCCAACATCCTACTCTGACAAATGTCAGTGGTTAATTTCAGCCAGCATTTGCAGGGTTTTTTTTTTTTTTTTTTCCATTCTCCGTCTGTTATTAAGTCGTTGAATATCCTGGCTTTATAGAACCCTAATTGCTAGCAAGATTGCTTTGAGGAATCAGTCAGGGTGTTGTGTGTGTGTGTGTGTATTAATAACTGCTGACTTTGTGTGTGCTGGAGCCTGTGGCTCCTCATTATCTGGACCCGGGGTAGGTAAATGGGATGGCACTTGTCATGTGCTCGTGCAGCTGTTGTTGATGGAAGCCATTTTGAGTTAACACGGCGTGGGAGGGTGTTTATGCTTAAGGTCTCTTATCATCAGGTTGCCCCAGGAAAATACTCTTGTTCAACATGATGCAGCAGGATGGATTGAATTCTGTATTTTTTTCTCTTTCTCATGTGTTGTTGTTGGCAGTCTTGGAATTTCTTTATTTATTTGGAAGGACACCATCTGTTTGTGTCTTTGTTATATGTGGGGCGTGTAAATGTTTTGCTCAAAAAGTGTTTTCATTCCAAGTTAATCATTTTTATTCCATTGCTGAAACCGTTTGAACTCTACCACTTCATGTATTAAACGCATGTTTACATATGTATAATGTTTTTTTTAAAGCACAAAACCTCTTAAATGATGAGAAATAAGGAATTGTGTTAATGAAACTCTTCCACATCTTTTCAAGTTCAAACATCCCTTTGCATCTTGCAAAAATGCAAAAAAAGAAGTTTTATTCTCTAATCACTCATTCATGTTTAAGTATTTTTTTTTTTGCCGACGAGACGAGAATCAAGCCTTTTATACGAGTTTCAAAAAAGCTGGTGGATCTAAAATAAACAAATTTGAAACGGTTTTCTTGTTTTATCTTTTGGCTTTAATCATCAAATGCAGTCAGAATTCACATTATATTTGAAAAAGCAACACATTTTTCAAGGCTTTTGGGGAAAATTGCTATAAAAAGAGAGAAATGGATAAATTGCAGTGAATTTTTAGCTCTGCTACTTCGTCCACCCTAGAACTAGGCATGGGCCAGTAAAAGATGCTTACAGTAGGATAATCCTAAATTTTAGTGGAATTTATATAAAACTAAATAGAGCCAGACAAAATTCTGGTACTTTTTGTTTTTAGCTTAAAACCGTAGAAACAAAATTAAGTTTTTCAACTATTTATACTTTCCTAGCTAACATTTGATCGGTAGTTATCCATGTTTTAACCACGAGGAGCTCTTTGTGGTTTTGTCTGTGATAATTGCTAAATAATTAAATTCTTTTCTTTCTTATTTTGATGGATAATTGTGAGGGGTTAAACATCTTTTAAAACACAGACATATGCCTACAGAATATTTCGATTACTTTTTGTTTTACTTTTATTAGAAAAAAAAAAACAAGGTGACAAATACGAGACGATTGAATATAATTTTCAACATTGTTGTCATTTTTCCATACAGAACTTGTTTGAGTTTTGAGTGTGGCATGGATGTTGGGTTTTTCCTTAACTCAGCAGTTCCCCCCCACCCCTTTTCTGTTAACCCTGTTTGCCCTCCGATATCGTTTTCTGTACTAATGTCTTGAAAATGTCAGCAAAGATTCAATTTAAAAAGTGACCCTGACCTCATTGTCAAAGAGCAACTAATCTGCGACCTTTGGCAAAACTATCTTGGCATCAGAGTTTCCTCCTTAGTGGCCCTATTTTTTTTATTTTTTTTTTCTCCTGATAATCCCCTTAAATTTTTATTTTGTTTCAACTGACAGCTTGACATTTGTGGAGATGCGACTGTTTGCTTTCTTCAAGAGCAATGTGTGAGAATGTTGACGGCGCTAATCCATCTTGTTGGTTCACAAAACACAAGCAAACAGGCGGCAGCAGTTAGTTTAGCTTTAGTGAATAACTTTTATAATCAGTGTAGAATAAATAAAGATAATCTTTGTTTTAGTACCTCAAGGTACTAAAACGCAACAATCAGAGTTTTATAGACAATTTTTGAAAACTAGCTTTGAGAAAAATTAAGAATTTTAAGAGAAAGGCATTAAAAACGATTCTTCCAGCCTTATTCATTTTAGAAGCTCATGTTTTGTCACATTACGTGTGAGAGAGAGCTGCCGCTCATTTAAAACAAAAATCAAATGATCATTTAGTCAGCATTTTAAATGGTCTTCAGACGGCCAGTAATACTGAAACAGTGGCACCTCAATAAATATTCCCTTGAGAACACAGAAGCTTACTAAAAGATTTCCAAACATTTCCAAATCCAGAACGTCCAATGACGGTGTTTAAAAGCAAAGATAATCAGGCCACTTTTGGTGTCAACACTTTCTGCCTTCTGGTTATCTGCTGAAAATGTCCCCCTCTCTAGCTCTGTAGCTGCCTGAATGAGCCATAGACGTGTCTAGAACATCATTTCTTTTGGATGTCTGTTGTTTCCCCCCTGTGCTTAAATACCTCACTAAAACTGAATATAGCTAACATACTGAAGAGATGTTAGTGGCCTATAGCATTTAAGTATAGCGCATTCACTAATTGGCTCACAGGTCTGATCTTTGAGGCTTTGACCTGCTGGTCACTGCTTTGGTCTGATTAGCTAAAAGAAAAAGGCCAATTAAAGTCACTACATGATTTCATGAATCATATTTATATTGTAGGTTGAAAGCCAAAATAGTCTAGCATTTTGACTGGATCCAGACAGTTTTTGCTGCTGTTGACAGATATCATTCTAAGCTAACCAGCTATGAGCTAGGCTAACAGGCTGCTAGGTGTACACTTTTGTATGACTCTATTTTTGTCTCCTCAGCTCTTGACCAGAATGTAAATTTACTGTACTTCTCCAAACGTCTTTCTTTTCCAAACTTTTTAACCCGTAACAAAAATTAAAGGTCCATTTCATGTTGAGTGTTGGTGTGGCTGGATTGAGACTGACATTGGTCAAATAATATAGCTTGCTCAGTGACTTGCATATACTCTCACTGAACAAGATTTATTTTTGACTGAACTTTCCTGCCTGTTTGTGCACTTATGTCTGAACCCCTTTCTACTAGTCTGTGCTCCCTTTTTTAACCCTTTGCCATGCAGTAACCCTTCTGTCTTTTCTTAGCGTGGTTAACCCTTTCCTCTTCCCACCTCCCGCCTTCTCTTCGCTCCTCTTCTGCCTCCAGGTCAGACGACAGCGACTCCTCGCTCTCCGAGGTGCTCAGGTAGAGGAATCGTGTCTGTCGCTCTCAGTTTTTCCCGTTTTGCCTGTTAACTTGTGTGGTGTCTTGTTTTCACCTTCGCCTCTCCCTTTAGTCCTCCGTGGTTGAAGTCACTGTGAAATGCATGCATTAACTATAGGTAGCTTTTCCTGTCTTTGCCATGCTGTGTTTCTCTGTGGTTCCATGCAAGACCTGTACGAGTCATACAGCATTTCTTTGTCCCACTGTTGAAAGGCATAAAGGGGCAAAACACCTGTATTTGCAAAGGCTCATAGGAATATTAGTTTATTTTTAGCTGAAAGGCTTAAAATTGAGGTTAGCAAATCAAAGCTTGCTGTACTGTAGAAAAGCAAATCCCCTTCCTTTAACTATATACTTATTTTTCAAGGATGACTGTTGATTTGGTTGGTCCAAAAGCTGAAACAAAACTAAGGGATGGACTCTTCTATTCAGCTGTCTGTTAACTTTTCACTATGAATCTCTTAAATCCTCAACATACAGCATCTTAAAACTCAACTCAATTACTGTATCTTTTAATAGTACAAAAAATAAAAGATTAATCGTCAAATCTAAGACATTAAAGCTGCCTTCAGTCTGGATTCACTCCAATGACCTGCTTTTATTTTGAAAACCAGACGTTTTCTGGTTTTCGAACACCACACGTTTCTAAGGGTTTGCTTTTACAAACACAATCCGCCACTCTGAAAGAGTTCCGACATCTTGTGGAAGTGGCACAAGTCAGAAAGCTTGCGTTCACACCATTCATTTTGGACGTCTCATGGTAGATTACCTCCAACAAGTACCTGGTCGGTAAGGCTAGTAGAGTGATGGAGTGAGCCAGCGTGACACGCCAGCAGCTAATCCACTCTGCCGACCTGCATGTTGCTTTCTACTCCCTCATCAACGTCTTGCATATGTTCAAACAAGGTTGGAGGGTAAAAAGAGGAATATCTGATGATTCTGAAGAGAATTCTGTTCCCTTTCTTGCGTTTTCTCTTCTGCTTATCGTCCAGATGGGCAGAGGAAAAATGCTGATTACGTACCATGTGGCGATTTGACTAGGGATCCTATTAAAAGTTACAAACTCCACCAGATTTGTATTAAATTATCCTAATGTTTTTGCTTTGAATACATGATGCCATGCATTGTAACAAGGTTCCTAGGGCTTGTAAAAGGGAATCAGGCCCACAGCATCATAGATCCTCCACCTAACAGAGGGCATGAGTTATTTTTTCCCCATCGTTATTGTGGAGACTTGATGCAACTCTTTTCTACAGCTCTCTAATACTTGACAATGTAGGAATGTTTTGTCACTGCCTGCTTACTGGAAACGCTGATGGACAGCTAACTAAGTAGAAAATATAATAAATAATTCTTCTGTTCCAGTTGTTTTTAAAGAGCTCGTTAGGGTGCCGGTAATTGTGTCGCTGGTCATTCCTTTACAATTATACTCAAATGTTGGATTTAAAATTGTCCATGTGTAATTATGCTACACCAATAATATAATTTCATCTGAAGGCTTTTTATACATCGTTTTAAAAAATGTCAATAATTGTGGGGTAAAAGAGAAGATGTATAAACAATAGACTTGGCATTTAGTTTACTACTTTACAAAATGTCTTCAGTGTCACTTTATTCTTTCAGTTATGAGATTCAAGTTTCTCTCGCGTAGTAAATTTTTAAATGTTCTTTTTAACAAAATGTTGCTCACCTTAATAAAACAAACAGTCCTTGATGTGATGCCACACACTTAGATTAAGAAGCCAACATTAAATCAGGAATGTTTATCTACAAACCAGATGTTGAAACTTTCTATTTTTGATCTTTTCTAGCACACACGCAAAGACTTTCCTGAAGTTCCTTCTGCCAGTTTGTCTCTGTACTTCGGAGAGCACATGCTGATCTCCCTCCATGTTTTCATTAGTGCTGGTCTCTTGGGTCTTGGCCCTGCAACATCCATTAGCAGCTCTCTCCGAGTGCATAGCACAGTAGACCATGATATCCTGTCCTCAGACGCTGATAAAACCAGAACTATTTCTGTCATTTTGTAGTGTCGCTCTATTGTAAGATATGAAGTGCTGCATTAGGCAGCAGTGCCGCTTGTCATTTAGAGGAAAACAACACGCAAGATAGAAAGCTTTCAAACTTAAGTCGTCAAAAAACTGCTTTCGTCAAATAAAAGTAGTTTAGTTGCACAGCATGTAAGTGGGGAAAAATGTATATCATTATTATTATTATTATTATTACTGAAGTGCTTCTAAAAAAGTTTAGTTTGGTATTGTTTATAAATAATGGAGAAAATCTATTCAGCAGTATATTTATTTGACACTGTTTTTTTTAAGTACCAATTTTGTGAAAGTATATCATTTTAAATTATAATACGTTTGGTTTTAAATTCATATCCATAAAAATATTATGCACAGAAGACTATCTGGCAGGTGAGTTAGGCATTGCTGTCCATTCATCGTTTTAACCCAGATCCCTCCCTTTGTGATGCCACTGCATCTTTGTCTTTCTGCATTTCTTGAGTCCTACCAAAAATGTTCTGCATCTGCTGAAATGTACAGCATTCAGCCTCTAAACTTAGTAGGAAAATAGGACTTGTAAAATGAGTGTAGCTTAAAATTGCTTAAATCTACGATAGAAATTTGATTTAAAATGTGGTGGAAAAAAAAAATCAAGACAAGCATTTTGTTACTCTACTTCACTCTGAACATTTACCCTGTAATCCCTGGAGAAGTTACTAACTGGACAACTTGTTTCCACCTAAACTACATGTCCCACATCGCCCTCTCTCTGAGTCCCTAAAGGCATTTGGCTGTGGAGGAGCTGAGACTCTACCTCCCGTTTTTGGGGATAAAAGCCTACAGTGTGCTGCATGTGTCAATAAGGATATTCCAGGATCTCAAGTTCATTGTTCGTAGATTTGTTCATTCGACTGTGACTTTTTCTTTTCTTTGCTAATAATTGCTTTTGAGCTTGTTCTGTGTCGATGAGCTGAGTTTTTGTGCTTCGTGAATCTTGGCAGGCATGCATGTTTCACTTTTTTATTTTAATGGCTCATGGATGAGACTTCTGTTTTTAATTGGCTGGCCGTTTTACGTGCTTTGAGCGAGATATATGAAGTATGTTTTCATGTTTGTGATTTGAATTGTGTTTTCTTCATCTCCTTGTGCACATGAGTGGAGCATGTTGCCATCTTTGACACAGTGAACTGTCTTTGTGTAGAAACAAATCTGTTCAGAATGTTTTCTTTGGTGTTGTCACAGTTTTACTTTCTCACATCCTCTGGTTGTCCCTGTATCTTTTGCACTTCTTCTCACACTTTCTCACATACATGCACCCTCACTTGTGTGCAACATACAACCCAGGAAATCCACCAGGGACCAATTTTTTTCCCTCTCTCACCCTCCTTCTGCTCTGTCTCACTCTGATGACTGCTCTCCAGGCATTCTGGGACTCTGGCCTGTCACAGGGACATAGATTGGGAAGGTTGGGAGGGGACGGGGGTTGTGGCGGTCCATCTCGAGAGCACGAGTGCACATAATACACGTCTGTGTATGTGGGGATATAAAGAAAAGGCGACACACTGACAAGTAAAATAAGGGAGCAGATTTTTACTGCTGTAGTGAGTTAATTGGGTTGCTCTGCAACAAAAAGGGAGCAGATCAGAGAGAGTGAGGAGAGCTTAAGACAACATCAGTGTGTTGTTTTCCCAATATCGCGAGGACATGCAAAAATACCGATAACCTGCAACTTTTTATATTTTGTCGCTGTACGACACAAACCTTGAGTGGGCGTCAGTGAGATTCGGCGTGATAGGTTGACACGAAGTAGTGCATAATTGTAGGAAAAGTATTCAAAGTGTTGGCACAAAATTTCAATTACAGTTTCAAAGGCAGTTTGATCAAACTAAGATTATTTTTCCAACAGATTTATAAAGTTTTCTGTGTAAAGAAGCCTGGTTGTTTACATCGAGTCACTGACTGCTGTCCTCCTGCTGAGCTAGCATGTGGCGAGGGGAAAGGAAAGACTCCCTTTTAATATGAAGGAAGCTCCAGCTCCACTATGAGACTCAGTCTCATTGGGGTTTGAACAGCGGACACCCCGAACACACAGAGGAAACACGACAAGTAGTACTTTCTATGTTAAAGAAAAAGTACAGAGATGCTCTTTTAGGAGAAATGCGCATAAGCGGCTGATCACTGAGCATTTTGCTGTTGCCAACATCTAGTTGGTGGCAGTAGTGGTTGGCTTAATGACTTTGTCGTGGAGAGAAGGAAAGGGTTAAACACAAAGGCAAGACAAACTGACTTCTGTAGAGAGGGATTATGAAGTTAATGGCATTAGTAGCTCAGTCGACCACCTCTGTCGACAGGTGTGCCATGCATGAGTCTTGAGCTGCTTTATTCAGCAGTGGTGCCTTTATCTGTACTTGCAAGTCTTTTTATTGGGTTATTCCTCTACCAACTTTGCTGAAAAGAAAAATTATCCAGCAATAGAAGTGTTGAACAAATTTCAAGTTTTTGACAACAAAACACATGGCTGTGGGACTGGACTTTTATTGAACAATAATGGCACTGCATCCTCTGAGGCTGAACCTTTACATCAGTCACAAGATTTTCATGTCCTCCAATAGGTTTTCTTCCAGAATTGCCCTGTGTTTTCCTCATCTGTGAATGGTTTCCCTGTATTGATTGAAGAAGAGCGGCTCCTCCAGAGTTACCATGGTCTTATTCAATTGTCTCTTTGTAGAGTTTCTCAGTGTAGATGGGGTTGGATACAAATACATGCCGCACTTTTCAGATTTGTATTTGCAAAAAAATAAAATAAAATAAACAAATAAAAAACTAAAAACCACTTCTTTTTTTGTACTCTGTAAATATGCACTACGTTGTACTGGACTTTCATGCCCAAGCAAAATAATTTGTGGTTTGTGCTGGATGTGTAGTAAAATAGTACTGAACAATACTTAGCATAGTTATTTCTTAGTGGAAATAGTTCAAGCATAAACTGGCTTCTTGTTGGTTACAGAAAAGTTTCTTGTTGTGTTTTGTGTGCATGCTCACTGCGAGCTTGTTTATTTTATTGTGCATCCACTTTTGATCTAAAAAATAAAAAAAAGCATTTGACCTTTCTCATTTAAACTGATTGGAAACTGATGGGGTTTCTGTGTTTTTTGACCCGTAGGGGTGTGATCAATCCCATTGGAGGTGTAAAGGGGGGTCGGACAGCACCCCTCCAGTGCGTCTCTGTTGCCGAGGGCCACTCGAAGCCGGTTCTGTGTGTGGACGCTACAGATGAGCTGCTTTTCACTGGATCTAAAGGTACACACACACACACACACACACACCCCCACACACACACACACGCACGCACGCACACACAGACTCACAGAGGCATGCATAGTTAAAAAACCACGAGTAGGTCACCTTAAAATAATTGTAATACAATGTTACTAATGTTATCACTGCATTTGGTAGTGATTTGAAAACAAAACCTGTTCCAGTTTGTAGAAAGAAAGCGCCACATAATGTGAGTTTTAGACTGCATAACCAATTTTAGCAAAACAAAAACGGTGTAAACAGTGTAAACAGCAGGTATTTTATAAAATAATCCCAAATTGCACTTTCTACAATGTCTCTGATTCACCACTGGCTCAACATAAGAAATGCAACATGTGTAATCGTGGACACATTTGTGTGTTGTGGCTCTTGAGACGACGACTTGAATGAACTTTGCTTCCCAGCTTGCCGTTGTCCTTCTGGTTTGTGCGTATTTTTTGTAACACACTTTTGGCTTCCACTCTGTTTTCCACGATTGTACTAAATTAAACCTCCCTGGGATCACCCATGAAGTGGCATTAATCCATATTTAATCTCAAAAATGAAAGAAATGCGATATTTGTGTGTGATATTTGCAGCATTAAAACCAACATCAATATGTTACTGTTTGAGATCTGAATGGCATTACTTCACAAATTACACACAACACAAAAGTTATTCTGTTTTATTCTAACCGTACCTATAGCTGAATGAAATGTCACAGAAGAGTGGGTGTGCAGACAGAAAGTGAATTGTATTGTAGATTTAGAAGGAAACCTCAGATCCTAATCCAACTTTTCCTGTTTACATCTTCAGATCGCACCTGTAAGATGTGGAATCTAGTCACAGGTCAGGAGATCGCCACCCTCAAAGGCCACCCAAACAACGTGGTGTCGGTAAAATATTGCCCCTCTTCTGGTCTGGCCTTCAGCGTCTCCACCTCATACATCAAGGTGTGGGACATCCGTGACTCTGCCAAGTGCATACGCACGCTCACGTAAGCTTGTTTCCCAAATCGACCAGATGGCAGAGTTTTGAGATTGCTGAAACATTTCAGTAAAAGATGATTCATAAATATGCTCTTTTCCCCCCTTCAGCGATGTGCTTCAGGTTGCATTAAAGTGACAAATTAAACTGAAGTGCTTTTAGAGAAAATCACGGCGGCCTCTTCCTACATTTGATTGTTTTTGCTTTTTTCTTTTACACTGCTTGACCTCTCTTTACCCCCTGACAGGTCGTCAGGGCAGGTGGTTACAGGAGACGCGTGTGCTGGCACAACCACCCGGACAATCACCTTTGCTCAGGGCGAGTGTCAGATCAACCAGATAGCGATCAACCCGTCAGGATCTGTGCTGTATGCTGCTGCTGGAAATATTGTTCGCATGTGGGACCTTAACAGGTACATTTGTAACAAGTCATTTACGTAGCATTTTTCTTCTTTGGTTACTTATGTAGGTAATCGGTCACTTAGATATCCACTGTTTATCTGTTGACATTTATGTCTATGATAAGTCTTTAAAAAGAAGAGAGATTTTGATCTCTCTTCTTGTAATCTTGATTTGTCCAAAATTCGCATTTGTTTGAGCAACCGTCCATCAATCACTTTCTCCAACTCTCATCTGTCAATTCACCCAAAATCCACAGATCTGTCAATTTTTCTTTGTTTGTTTGTCTGGCATTCTTCCAATTGTTTTGTCCATTTATCTGTCTATGATTCATCTTTATATCCAATATTAACTATATCATTAAGCTGCCAATCCGCCCATAGTTCACCTGTCAGTTTGTCCAAAATTTACCCATCTGGCAATTTGTCCACCCGTCTGTTCGTTTGTCCACCGTTCATTTTGTCCATCCGTCCATCGGTTTGTCCATCCAACGTCCGCCATTTGTCCTTCCCTTTGCTTGTCTGTCCAACATCTATCTGATTATTTTGTCATCCATCCATTTGTATATTTATCCTTTCTCCATCCCTCTCTTCTGTCACTCATCCATTTAACATGGGGAAAAGTACAGACATCTCAAAATGTGTTGGAACCAGTCAGTGTTTCCTACAGTCAGTTTTTGACATGTTTTAGTAAGGCCTCATTTTCTTGAGTTTTTTTTTTACGCCTTAAAAGAGAAGTGATCAACAGATTGGAGCAGACAGTTTGCGCTGAGGGGCTCCAAGGTATTTAATGATGCATGAGAAACCCCCCCAAGAAATGAAAAATGAACAAATTAGGCATTTCTTCCTTCTCTGCCAGAGGCATCAGTGTGTGGCAATAGTTCAACTTTACGCAAGAGAGGGAAGGTGTCTTCATTTGGTGACACAGACGGCTTGAAAATCAGATTTCATTTTCTGTAACGAATGTCGCAGATCTTTGTTTCGTCTCCTCCTAAGTGTGGGTGTCTCTTTGTGCAGGATGCAGGCAACAGGCAAACTCTCAGGCCACATCGGTTCTGTCATGTGTCTGACAGTGGGACAGTCTCTGCTGGGCAAAGACCAGGTCATCACTGGCTCCAAAGACCATTACGTCAAGGTACAGCTCACAAGTATGAATACAGTACTCTGGAAAAGTATTCATACACTCTTGACTTTTCTTACATTTTGTCACTTTGTTTTTATATTTTGTAAATGCTAATTTTATTTGGATTTTATTAATTGGGAAGTATAAAAAAAAAGGATGCAAGTTGTTTTCTTTGTACATAAAAACCTTGTAGCCTTCATTTGTATTCACCTCTGTTAGTCAAGACTTGGAACTACATTAATTTGCTGCAATTATAACCTGTTAACTTTTGAGGCATGTTGCTATGGAGAGCATTTCAGTTTTCAGGTCTTGTCACAGATTGTTAGTTGGTTTTAGATCAGGCCATTGACGGGGTCATTTAAAGACTGTTATATTTTCAGCCAAACCATTCAGTTACCTCTGGCTGTGTATTTATTGCCGAAAGGAAACTTGCACCTCAGTTTGACGTCTGTTGAAGCCTCCACTAGATTTTCCTCCAGGATTTCACAGTATTTAGCCCCACATATTGTCCCAGCTACTCTGACCAGCTACCCTATTTCCTGTTGAAGAAAAGTTATCCCTTCATCATGTTTGACCATTTGGAATGTTTTGCTATGTATTGACTGAAAAGTTTTTTTGTTTTTTTTTTATCTGACCAGAGCACCTTCTTTTTAATCAAGACGTCTTATGACTTTATTTCAAGTCATAAGAAATACAGTCAGAACTACTAGTTATCCCGCCTAGATTTTTCTCACCTGAGCTACGGATCTTTGCAGCTCCTCCAGAGTTGGCGTTGGTGTTCCAGCTGTTTTCAATGGTAGAACATTTTTTTCTAACATACCCCTATTAAAACATTTTCACAGCTTAATTCTGGACCCGTCTGCAGTCTCCATAAAGCTGTTTATTCAGCAGTGTTGTTTAACAAGCCTTCTTAGAGTATGAAGGCTGAATATAGGCAAAGGACACACACTTGTTGTGTAGTTTGTGGTTGTTTGGTGACAAATTTTGAAATTGGTGGTATGACAGCTTTAATTTTGAAAGGTATTGTATTAACAATCTAAGTGCACAAAATAATTCTCGTTTATTTTTTTTCTCTTGAGATATTTGACGTGGCAGAAGGAACTCTGGGTAATGTGGGTCCAGCTCATAACTTCGAGCCTCCGCACTACGACGGCATTGAATGTTTGGCCGTGCAGGGAGACGTGCTGTTCAGCGGCTCGCGAGACAACGGCATCAAGAAGTGGGAGCTGGAGCAGCAGGAGCTCACACAGGTTTGTGTTGTTTTGCATGTGTGAGGAGTGCAGCGTACAAAACATGTATTTGCCATGTTTAATACATGTCAACAGCTGCAAAGTGATTCTCGAGCAGAGCGCTACATGATCCTAGGGTATTGTCTCCTGCCGACACTGAAGAAGGTTCACTGGGTTGAGTTAGCAGGAGGAGGGATGTTTTGTTATCACAGGGATAATAATTCACACATTTGAATTAGAGGAGTACTTTCTTGATGAAACATGGAATGAGTCTGCAAGTTGAACAACGAGCAAGTCTTGAAGGCAATTAAATCCTGATCTCTTGACTCTCATAATTACAGGGCAATGTCCAGCCTGCTCCATACAGTGTGTGCTGCAATTAAAGTGCTAACAAGGTAGATAGCTGCAGTAAGATCTCCCTTATTGGTTATAATAGTGAAGAACTGCATTACTACGTAAGCATAAGCTCTTGATCGGTGGAGCAACTCTTTAAGTAATGCGACAAGTTTTTGTCGTTTTCTGTCTTGCCAGATGTTTCTCGTTTTCATGATTTTAAAAGATTTACAAAACGTCGTTAGAAAAATAAATAATTCCATCAGCTGACTCGTTATAAGCCTTCAAAGATTTGTTTGATAAGAAAAGTCATGAAATGCACAACTTTTTTTTTCTTGGTTGTTGTCCAGTTTGCATATTCGGAGACATGCATTCTATGCAGACACTCCTAAAAATGACTTAGTTCTTATTTAAACGGTCTCTGTAAAAACCATGGAGAACTGAGCAGCCAGTTGGAAGCTCAGCTGGTGGCCAGCTTCCTGCTACCCAAGCGCTCCCTTCATGTCTCTCTTACCCGCAGTGTAGAGGTAGCCAGCAGTGTGTGTGTGTGTGTGTGTGTGTTGTCATGTGTAATGTGGCAGGAAAGTGGCGTGTCAACAGCGGGGAGCTCGGAGCCCGCTCACACTTCAGCCACAGGTAGCGGTGGAGGAGCGCGCTTTGTTCCTGCGATTCTCCACCGTCTCCTGTGTATCCTCTGCTGTCTGCGTTTGTTAATAATGCATAATCGTACCAGCTTGTGGGCGGATGTGGTTTTACTCATTTGCATGCACATCACTTTCCCCAGTTTGTTTTGCATAACTTCTGTTTCGCCTTTTGTTTATTCAAACAGACAAAGCCAAATCACAGGACGTAATTATTCCTTTCCAGAGCTGGAATTAAATCAGCTTTCTCTTTGCTGCGGACTGTAGCTTATGACCTTAACCGCATTTGTGAAGCAGCCAACACCATCCATTTTACAGCCTTCTCCCGACTCAGCGATCTCTGTATAATTATGTAATGGGATCAAATTGTGGCTTTGGGTATAATAATGTAACATATTACAGTGGACTCTGAAACTCTGCCTTCTTCAGGATTATTACTGGGAGCTGCTGTGCCCTGTCCAGCACCATAAAAAGAAGCCTCTGTTGTTCTTTTCCTCGAGGAATATGTGAAGTAATATTCTTATAATTACTCAAGACTGCAGTCTAGTGGATCCCACACTACCCGAAATGATAAATGTCCCAATATAGCCTTCCCAAACAGCTGACAGTGTGTGTGCGCGGCTTTGCCGAGTAATAAGTGTTTATGTAACTGTTGTTATTGCTGTGTGGTATTATTCTCTGTAAGGTGTTTAAAAGATTTGACAGATTCTCACCTTTATGTGTAAAGCTATCACAGAGAGTGTTAATGTAGATTTATCAAGTCTCGTTCAGGTCGTTCTGCACCATTTCTCAACATTTCTGTTTATGCATAATCATGCACCACATATGCTTTCCCCCCCTCCTTGCCGACAATTGATAGTGAAGCCTACGTTGAACTTTCATACATGTTTTAAAATTGTTTAAATAGAATCAAGTTAAATAGACGAAAACAGCAAAAAGTATTCACGCCCCATTTTGTTGTTACAGTCACAAATTTTGGATATTTTGTGTGATATCCCAACACAAACTATGCAGCCCATTTCTAATGCATTCTATTGTTTTATTAAATCAATTCTTTGTATTTGGCTGTTGTCCTATTACCCTTTATATAGACTAGTTACCCAGTTAGACAGAAAAAAACATCCCCATAGCATGGTGCTGCAACCACCATGTCTTCTGCAGAAACGGAGGGACGTGTTGCACTTGCAGCAGCCAAAGATCTGCTCAAAGTAAAACAAAAATAGTAGTAATAGTTTGCATTTGGTAACATTTCATGCACTTTTCCATTCAGTTGTGTAAAATAGAGGATTATGCACGTAATCTATGGTTACATGCGCTTGTGAAATTTATATTTACCTGCAGTTGTAATAGGCAAGGAAGGTGCTGCATCAAGATGATCTAACTGTACAGTGTTTTTTTTTATTTATTAGAAAAAGCATGTCTTTACATCTAAAGGCATACAGTGGGTGAAAACTAAACAGGAAAATAAATTACATCTACTGCACAAGTCTCAACCATGACAGACTCTGAGAAATCCTTTAAGTGTATTTTCATTAAAAGCAAATAAAAAACATGTATGAAATCGGCAGTGACAGATGACAGACGTGTAAGAAAAAGAAGGGGATTAATTTAGAAAAGCAGTCTTCCTCGGTGTGTGTTCCTCTGCTCCGAGCTACCTTAATGTGCCGCCCTGGTGGCTGAGATGAATGCAATTATAGAACAACATTAAAACCCCAAACTGTACGAGTCATAAAAGTTTAATAAAGCCCTGCATAAAATTTAAATTGCTCTCTCTGTGTTTGCTCTGTGTTTTAGGGGGAAAAGGGCGAACTGATTTTGTTTGAGGTCTTACCTCTGCAGTGATTTATCACAGTCTTGGGTTAAAAAAAAAAAAAAAAAAAAAAAAAAACTATATCCAATCAGAGGCTTTTTGTTTGATGTTTCTGTGGGCAAAAAAAAACAAAAAACAGCCTTACGAAATAAAATAGCAAATACCATTTGAGGGTAAAGATTTAACTTATACAAACCCCCATGAATTGCATTAAGTAAAACTAAGATGCTTTTGGCTCACCCTGAGAAATAAAGGACTCCGAGCTTCACGGGTCCCCACCTTCATCACGCGTTGCTGCAGAACAGACCTTCATGTTGATGTGAACAGATCATTCCTTGCTCATGAATTCTGTTTGAAGCCATTGTAAAACACACTGTGAATAGACGCCGGCTAAGAATAGCCGTAGCACAGTCTAAAAGCGGGTCTCTAAAAAACTTGTACTTTTATGTTGCCTGGCAACGACGAAGTGCACTTTTAATTCAAGGAATATGTTGTTGTTCCCAAGACACTTCGTTTTTGCTCCATTATAAATGAAACGCGGGGACGTGTATGTGTGTCTGCTGTTATTTAAAGAATGCAGCAACCCAAATGTCGAGTGTATCCTGCTGGATTATTGAATCGAATGTTAGATTTCTTTATTCAGCTCCTAACGCAGGTCTGCTCTGACTTCACAGCAAATCCCGAATGCCCACAAGGACTGGGTGTGCGCTCTGGCCTACGTACCCGGCCGGCCCATGTTGCTGAGTGCCTGTCGGGGCGGCATGCTCAAGGTGTGGAATGTGGAAAACTTTACGCCCATAGGAGAGGTCAGAGGTCATGACAGCCCCATTAATGCCATATGTACCAACTCCAGGCATATCTTTACTGCCTCCAGGTATGTTTAAAGAAATGTATTGTGTTCTTTTACAGCTCTATGCAGTTTCTTGCAAGTATGTTCACAGCTATTGCAACTTTTTTTTTCACTTTTTACCCATTATATAGCCACACACTTCAAAGCTTTAATTATGATATATATATATATTTTTTGTGGGGGGATCAGGGGTTACGTTACCAACCGACACTCCAAAATGAGCTTCAAGTTTGCTGTTGTAATGTCACTAAATGTAAACCAGTGATTACTTTTGCAAGGGACTGCATGTTCGAAATGACCCTCAACCAGTACTTCCTTGTTTCCAGTTTGTTCATGCATGCAAAATGATTTGTAGGTAGTCCTTTATTGAAGTCTTCTGGACATGATTTAATTAGAGCTTTGGAGTTACAAATGCCAAATGACATAAAGTTCAAATTGTCATCAATATAAAATGTTAAGATCAGAAGTAAAAAGATTGCCCTTTACCTAAAGAGTAATCTTTCTGAGGAAGACTGAATCATTTCGAGAGCTAACAAGCAGCTCAGCCCAGAGTTGGTGAGAGTGTTGAACTGCAGCTTTGATTTCATAATATTGTGAAACAAAGATGGTGCTGGTTTAGCTGTCTGGGTCTTCTCCTCGCTGTCTTCTTTCATCACATCTTAAACTTTATTAATCATCTCCTGTTGTTCTCTTGCTCCATCGCCATCCTCACTGCAACCAACTGTTTCCTCCGCACTTTGCTTTTCTCCTTTCTCCTCCTCCTCCTCCTCCTCCTCCTCCTTCTCCTCCTTTGGACCCCAGTGACTGCAGGGTGAAGTTGTGGAACTATGTGCCAGGCTTGACCCCATGTCTTCCTCGTCGGGTCCTGGCCATCAAGGGCAGAGCCACCAGTCTCCCCTGATTGTGTCCTCTGCACACCGAACCTCCTTTCCTCTGGTATTCTCTTAGCCGATCATTCTTCTCTTCCTGTTGTTTGTATTTCCCCAACTTTGAAATTTCTTCACCTTTGTACCTGAAATCCACCCTTTTAATTCTTTTTCTTTGTCTTTCTGCCCTGTTTTTCATTTTGTGCTCTTTTCGTTTTTGGTTTCTTTTAAAATCCTTCTCTGTTTGGCTTTAAAGAATCTTTTCTTTTACTTTTTGTAGTTATGTTTTGTAGGTCACTTGCCACATCAAGGACAACAGGGTATAACGATCTCAATCCAATTTGTTGCATGTACACAAATAATTGTTTATATGCTGTGGATGTATCGTTCTGTTTCATAGTCGATTTTTAGCAAAGTAACGAGTTTAGTGTCGGGTAGAAATTTAAAGGCAGCAGATCAAAATATTGCTGAAACCAGTCACTCCTACCATTTTCCCCTTTGCTCTTGGATAGATTTCTGTTCACATGGCACATGCAGTCACAAAAATTCAAGTTGCTTGTGGCTGTTAATAAAATTTCATGAAATGGTCCCTTGCAGACCCGTACAGAGAGCCATGCAAACACCGCGGTCAAGCAGATGGGGAACAGTGCTCTCATCATCTGTGTAACCCCAGCAGCACGCTGTAGTCTCTCACTCCCCGCAGGGTTTTTTTTTTTTTTTTTTTTTTTTTACTGCTGCATTGATCTCTCATACACAGAGCAACATGCTCAATACCTCGCTGCCTCACCCGCGGCTCGCATCAGACAGAGTTTTGTGACAGTGCCCCAATGAGCAGCTGTTGTAACGGCATGATGTCCAGGTGTTGGATCTGGTTTGAACGCTGCAGTGTGAAAGGGAACCAAACTAAATGAACTTGTGAGAGTTGCCCAATCAAAGCTTCCTGGACAAATCCAGGGTGACAGCGGCCCAGGTTTTCAGTTCATCTGGAAGTTAATGTTTCCCCTTCTGCTCGCACACGCTAGCTTTGGAGAAGCTTTCAGATGCAAACCAGCAGAAGGCTCTTATAACAGAATCCAGTTATAAACCAAAAGTCTGTATTGTTTGGTTTGAAGTGAGCAAAGAGGCACATGTTTTTGCAAATTAGCTAAAGTTTGATTTAAAGTTTTTCAGTTAAAATTTGCATTCACTCCCTTATAGAGGGCATTTAATTATGACATGGATGAACTGTTCTCTCTTGAAGTTCATTGTGTTACTGAGTTCAAACTTCTCCAAAGGAACTAATGACGGACTTTACCTTATTTACGTGAAGATGGTGGATGTGTATGTGCCAAAGCGGAACAAGAAGATGAAACTACGCCATGTTGTTTGAGTTTTCATGACAATGCAGGCTGGCTTTTCGGTGAAGAGTTACTGACTTTGTGAAAAATGTTTTTTAATTATGTGTGTGTTGAGCGTGTTACATTAGTGAAGTGCACTTTGAGGTGTTCGTCTGTTGTTTTTTTCCTCCGTTTGTTTTGCTCTCCTTGCTTTTATTACTTCGCTCATCGTCCCTCCCTTCTCCCTCTCTTCCTCTCCAGCGACAAGACGGTGAAGATCTGGCTGTCAAAGGTGTGGAGGAAGAGGTGAGAAGCAAAGTGACTGTGTATCCTCTGTCAGCCATCTTGCTGCAACAGCAGCCGCTTCCAGCGACACGATGTGACGCCTCAGTCGCAGTTTCCAAGGCAATCAAGGTGTGGATCATGCAGAAAAACGGTGGACCGGAAAGTCAAAAAATATTGCCTTTCAGAAATTTTTTTTTTTTTTTTTTACTGCCAACTTTCAAAGTGCCATTCTGCTGTGGTGCTACTTGGAGATAAATGTTGTCAGCCTGGTGAAGCCTCCGCCAAGCAAAACAATTTCTCACCTGACACGAAAACAACCACCTGCAGCCTGGTACTAAATGAAAGTGTCCTTCTGTTCTTTCACCAAGGTTTCAGGCAAGTGAGAGATGAATCTGCTCATGTATCTGCTGGACTGCAGTATTAGGGACCGTCTCACAAACATTTGGGCTGCATAGATATTGAGCACATTGGATAATCGCGTTAAACGGTCACGGCAGTGGATTGGTGGACCGCTGCTCAAACGTCACTGGAAAATGACAGACTACCACTAATTGGTATCCAGTTTTAGCAGGTGTATGACTGATTGTTTTGTCATGTTTGTGTTTTTTTTTTTTTGTTGTTATAATTTCTAATTTATTGTTTTTCCTACCTCACTCGTTTTGAACTCTGACCTGAGGTGTGTAAAAAAACAAACAAAACAAAACAAAAAAACAAAACATTTTGTACAGGTCTTTGTGCGGAAACACTTGGTGCTTTATGTTTCTAAGTCATTCATTTAATCACTATCACTGTGTGGATGGGTCCTGTGTGGGGCCCCCCTGGCAATCACACCGTCTGGTTGCAGAACAGATATGGATGTTGGCGTCGGTCCAGCAGGACCATGACCGAATCTCATTATCTGTTCTGGAAAAAGCAAACTGCAGCCAAAGTAAGAAAAAAGACGTGCAGTTTGCTGACAACATGAGCGCTCCTCGCGGACATGTGTGGCAGGTATTACACCGCGGCCAAAATGTCGGATCGCAACGCTGTCAATCTGCAGCACGGGAGCCGTTTTTGCCATTTATCATTCGAACGCCCACTCCAACACTTTCTGTCTCTGCCTGTTCCTTTTTTTTTTTTTTTTAAGGTTGCGCTTTGCACTGACCTAACTTTGGAGTCCACCTTCTTTCCAGCTTCTAAACTTCTCCCAGAAGCCAATTTAATTAGAGCTCGGCTCTTCCAGCTGCTTTTCAGGCAAGATTTCTTGCGTGAAAGTAGGTCATCACTGAGAGGGATTCTTTTCTTTTCCCCTCTCTTATTTTTTTCTTTTTTTTTTGGATTCCCAGTTTTCTTCCACCCACCATTTAGCTGCTACACTTTCAAGCAGGAATAAACTTCCTGCGCCTGTGCACTGATGTACAAATCTGTTTATGTGGCAGATTAGGCGTGTGGGCAACACGCACATATGCACATGCCACGGATAAATAAACAGTCTGAGAGGATGTTTCGGCTATCCATCTTGTTTGATGTGACTTGGCATCTTTCACTGTGTTGATTTAGAGTCTCCATAATAACAGAGACTTACAGTCTTAGGGGCTGCAGCATGCTCTAAAAGTCGACTCCATTGCCTTTTTGTTGCCCGACACCTCCTAATACTGAAAATAGCTCCACGTAATTCCATTATATCCTACCTTTTGCTAAACACTCCAAAAAAAAAACAAAAAACAAAAGCTGGGATAAATTTCAAGCTTCCTGCCACTCATATGTCTTACTGCTTGATTTAAAAAAAAAAACAAAACAAACAAAAAAAAACAGTTTATGTCTGCTAGTCATGTTCTGCTTAGCAATATCTGTTTTGAGAAACCATGTTTTTGCTCATTTGGTGCACTTTTCCTCGCAGAAGACTCAGAGTCGAACAGTATGTAGTTAAATTACGAGTGATGCTTGGATCAGAAAACCGAGTTCAGAGGAGAAGAAAGTAGGAAAACAAAACAAAAAAAAAAAACAAGTTTCCTGTTAAACGTCCTGCTGCTGCTTCATGTGTCCAACATGAATCTGAAGCTGCTTAAACTCGCCAAAAGCAATTTTCTTGGTTGTAGTGTTCTGCTTAGGGGATAAAAACATGATGATTCGGTAACACTTTATTTGAAGGGGGGTGAATAAGACTGACATGACACTGTCATAAAAACCTGTCATGAACATGAATAAGCCTTCATGAATATTTATGACTGTTGTCATAAAGCGTCATTCGGTAAATTATGACACTTTTAATACAAAGTTGACATTATTCAAAACGTCTTTCTTATGACAACTTGACATTAACCAATAAATCATTATTGATATAAATTTGTTATAAAAGTATTACTGATTGCACTTTAAAAATCAGGTAACTTTATGTTATTAAAGGTAAAGTTTAAACAGTAATGATTTCTTGGTTAATGTCAAGTTGTCATAACAAAGACATTTTGGATAATGTCAACTTTGTGTTAAAAGTGTCATAATTTACCGAATGACGTTTTATGACAACAGTCATAAATATTCATGAAGGCTTATTCATGTTCATGACAGGTGTTATGTCATGTTTATGAAAGTGTCATGACAGTCTTATTCACCCCCTTCAAATAAAGTGTTACCGATGACTCTAATAAAGCGTGGTCTTGAATAATATTTAGAAACTCAGGTATATGTTGAAGGATGATTTCAAACTTTAGTCATAATGTGACCCTGCGAACTAGCTTTTTCTACCAACCAAATGCCTTGTTTGTGACAATATTATTATTTTGAACAGAAATGGTACTGTCTGTGTTTCATACATAAACTTTGTGAAATCCTCATTTTCCATATTTCACTCTTCCATTTAATGCCCTTTACTTCTTATCTATGTACTGTGCCAGTTTTAACACAGCACCTTCCCAAACTGGCCAAAACTGAATGCCTTGAATATGTGCACTGATATATATTGTTTTTTTTTTTGTTTGTTTGTTGTTGTTTTTTTTTTTTTTACCATAATGACATCTTTAAAATGTGTACAGTATGTAATATATGTAAGTATCTGTCCTGTAAAGCTGGAGTGACTGGTACAACAATGTGGTCGTTAGCAGGGTAATGAACTTCCACAGAGGAAAAGAGTAGGAAACCTTGACCATCAATCTGTTGAGCCCTTCACTGCGTTTTTCTGTGCCAATTAGCCTAACTGACCCTGCTCACCATCAGTTCAGGTTCAGAGTGATAGCAGTGAAAATACAAGGTTATCTCTTTCTTTTTCCAGTTTTTTTAGACTTCTGCTCGTTTTTAGAGGCTTTGTAGTTCCACAGCTTCAGATAATCTGCTGCCCATCGCTTGTACATTTGCTAAAGGGTTTGTGATGTCAGTAGTGCCGACTCGTTGATTTAACCTCTTCAAACATCGCTGTTCAGTGGGTGACTGTGTTGTCTGTATGTTGCTGATCTAAGTGATTATTTATTATCATTGACATGGTTATTTTTTCCTGGACTCTGAACAGCATGCCAAGAATAAGAGTTACTCAGACCATGCAAAGAGTTTACGTGGTGCAACTTAATAGATTTAAATATTATTGAAAGGTGAAACTTGTGTACTCAAAGGATTTGTTACAGGTTTATCTATTCATTTTGGTGATTGTACTCTTCAGTCTTTTGAATATGGTGTGGATTTTTTTTCTCACAAAGCTTGTCAGAAAATTAGATATTTTAATTTTAAAGCCAATAATGAAAAAGGATGAAACAGTTATGGTCATAAGACTGCATATTTGAGAGTTGTCCAGCAGACAGTCATGGACAGCCTCAATAAGGACCTTAAGCCCTGAAAGGTCATTTTTAAAGGAACTGGCTGTTTACAGTGTGCTGCATCATTAAGAGTCTTGAGTAAAAAAAAAAAAAAAAAAAGAAAACTGCAGCTTCAACATGGTTGTACAGCAAAGTTCATAACAGATTCACAGAACGATACATCAAGAGTTTTACTTTTACAAATTATTACGAAACAAAACCTTTTTGAATATATTCTAAGCTATTGAGATGCACCTTTTACTGTTTTCTATTGACCCCAAGCTCCGACACTTCTGACTATTCAGCACCTCCCCATTACTCGATGTGTAAATAATTGTACCATATGATTTGTTTTTTTAAGCATCATAGCATTGAATTTGAGTTTAACTGACTTCTTTCAGATCAGTTGGTCTCAGATTGATCTCTGCAATTTAGGATTTACGAGCACTTTGGGAAAACACACTTGCTGCAAACACTTTACACCCTGTTTTGTAGATGTAGATGAAGCCATGTTTTTATCTTGCCTTATAAAAAAAAATGCAGACAATGTCCTAAAAAAAAAAGCACACCTGTTTAAATCTACTGTAGGTTTAGAAGTAAGTTATCATATTATGTCTAAG
Source organism: Poecilia formosa (assembly GCF_000485575.1). Taxonomy (NCBI): domain Eukaryota; kingdom Metazoa; phylum Chordata; class Actinopteri; order Cyprinodontiformes; family Poeciliidae; genus Poecilia; species Poecilia formosa. The sequence continues at coordinate 1,592,612 of NW_006800063.1, read as the reverse complement.
AAATATGATATGATGAAAAAAGGTAGTCCTTGCTTTCAGATTTGCTTTTTAATCCCATTTTAGGGCATAACACAACTTTATAGATGACCAGGAGACTTTATCTTCTTTTTCTTAGTTGTGTCTTGATATTCAAGTTCAGTTGTCAATAATGACCACAAACCACGTTAAACCGTCTACTACGCAGTCAGGAATGTATGCTAATCTTGCTAAGGGTTCTGATTCATGCAATACAAAATAGGCAACTTCTCAAGAATGCTGGAAATATCTTAAAACGTAGGAATGAGGGGGAAAAAAAAAACATCAGTATGCAGTGGAACAGTCTACCTCACTAGCTGCATACCGCAAAGCAAAGTGCTTAAATGTCTGGTGAAAAAAAAAAAAAGAAAAAAGCTTGGGAATTGATGAAAGAAACATTGTAATGTAATTTATCTAACTGTCAAGTAAAATGTCATCCTTGGTAGATCATGCAAATTTATCCAAATCACTGGTATTTTGAAAAAAAACATTAAGAGATACTTGCTGGAACCTTTTACAGGTTAAGCCTCCCAGAGCATACTGCAATAAGTCTTAAAAAATGAGTCAGAAGTAAGCAGTAGGCGGCTTTGAACGCAGCATGCATTTATTTGTTTAAATGCCCAACACTGGTCGCCCCCCCAGCTCAGTGGTAAACCTCAGCATCCTGATTTATTGTCGGTACACGTGACGAACTCCACTGTCTGGAGAAGCACAGTCATTTTCTAACAATAACACGGAAAACCTATGTTGAAAGGTTTGGACGAATACAGATAGACCAAAACAGAATTCTTCTGAAAGGGATATTTAATCTGTTTTAAGGTAGGGTTGTGTTGAACGGTTGACACGGTTTGGAGAAAAAGTGAGAAGTTCTCATGGGGGAAATCAAGCTAAATGCTGCGCAGGCTCAGTAAAGATGTATTCCTTTCATTGTTTGGAATGTCAAAAAAAAAACAATATTCCTATTTTAGATGGCATATTTGTTGTGAGTACACTTTTGCACGTAAAACTTGTTTACGTTGCCGTTCTCCTTGTTATGCTGACTGTGGACTGGAGTTGTTTAAGATGTGCCACTGCTAATCGGCCAAGTCTTTTTAGGTCTGGAATTTGGGCGTTAAGAAGACGTTTTACCTGTTAGTGAAGTTTTAAGAATAAACTGGGGAAGTGTGGGTTTTGTTTGGAGAAATGTTTAGCTCCTTCAGTTTCCATAGCAACACAGATCTAAGATAAAAAAAAAATAAATAATAGTGCTAACGTTAGAGATTAATTCCAGAGAGTAGAAGTGAGGTTCTGTAGAGTTATCATCCCTAATGGCTCCTTTACACATCATAACTCCATGAGCTTGTAGAAAAATTATGTAAATCCTGAGTGTTGGATGACTAACAAGCTATATAGATGTGCTCCCCTGTTTTAGCTGACTTTAGCTATTTTAAACAGCTTAAAATGTAAATTTTCATATCAATGTGAAACAATGTTTTGTCTACAACTTCACAGAGACCTAAGTATGGTGCAGTTTTTGTTTTTTATTTCAGCTGATCATGGTCTGTGTTACTGACACAAAAACCAAAAGCTTGCTCTTTCCACAGTGACTCTAGCGGACTGGCAAGTCGCTGCAGATCCAGCTGATTAAAACAACCTACAAATCCATAACATAACCTCACATAGTAATATGAAAGTTACTTGCCTGAAAACGTCACACCAAGCTCAACACTGGCCTTCTGTGAAATTGTAGGAAGCTTTTCTTTTTTTTCCCCTCTGGTAAGATAATGTCAGAGAAAATGAAATGCTGTGTCCTGTGACACATTTTTCATTTTTAGTTGTAAATTTGTAACATCAGCTCAAAAAAGGGAAAGTATCGTTTCCAGCAAAGCTCACAATTATATGTTTCTACAAGAAGTAAGAGATGAGTAAAAAAATCAGGACTACCCCGTGCCCGTTAGCTTGATTCTCTCATGATAACTTCAGCCTGGTTTTCAAGGCTTAAGATTAATGTCACTGTTGTCTACTACAGGTAATCCACTGACTACTCAACTACCACTAAGCAACAAACCAACTATCGCTTTAATATTACCCATTGAGTAAAATTACTCTATTTCCAAATGAAATAGGCAATTTCTGTTTTTTTTGCCTTACAGAGTTGTTATTGATAGTTATTTTAAATTTAATATTGATAGCATACAACCTTCCAGACATATTCTAGCAAATAATAACAGAAAAAAAAAAGCAATGTGATACGAGTAGCCAGTGTTTGGATTTTATAGAAAGATCTAATGTTTCACAAAACTGAAGCTTCACTAAAGTTCTTAGCGTTGGCGTTGTGCCTCAGCCAAATCTCCTGACTGCCTGTAAAAACAAAGTATATTAAGGACTTTTGACCAAAACTCATGAATCTGCTTAGATGTGCTTTTTGGGATTGCGGCTTGTCCTTCAGTTCTGTTTTAAGCCAGTAAGTACTTCTGCTTACTTTATCATCCTGGCAGAAAAGGGCTGCGACTTCGCCTGGGGCCGCTGAGGGGATGGAATGGCATTTACACACCATCATGTGGGCTCTTGATCGAGAGAGCACTTGGCTACTCTGCCACACTTCAACACGCATCTTCTCTTACAGCTGCTTTAGTAGATTTCATCCAGGTTCGTGTGTCATGCTAACATAATATCTGACAATATCTGTGAAATATGTTAGGATTAAAAAAAAAGAAAAAAAAAAGTAGGTTCAGAGGCAAGGTGTGTCTTCTGTTGCACGCACTGAGCCCTCGGTAGTGTAAATGTCTGTACAGTTTTTGTATATGACAATATGCACGTAATGAAGCCATGTACAATTACTTGTGAATAGTGTAAATAAGTATTTAAAGAGGAATACAATAAATGAATTCAAACCAATTTCTGTTTTTTGGACATTTTAATTTTGCATGTTGAATACATTTTTCTTGCTTTTTTGTAACCAGGTATTTAAATACATTGTGTAGCTTTATGCTGTCCAACATAAGTCGGATGTTTTACCAAAATTATTTCTATAGGATAAATCTAGGAACAATGTAAATAATAGAATGAAAACATTTAAAGACATTTGAACGGGTACGGTTACATTTATGAAAACATTTAAGTTTTGCTCTATTTTTTCCCCCCCAGAAGCTATATACTAGAAAAAATAGCTTAAATATATTTATGGAAGCTATATTTCCAGAATATATTAAGTAGTATTTTTGTGTTCCAATAATTAATGTAAAAGATTTAATATTTTAATCTATGAAAAAACAGAAATATGTAGTGCCATTTTTATGATGATCATTTTTTTTAATAATCAGATTAAATGGTTTATTTTATAGTAATTACCTAACTGTGTATTTTACATAACTTGATATGAAAGCTGCTAACAACATAAAATGTATCACTTAGGATAAGCAGACAAACCCACCATGAAACATGTCATGTACATATAGGAGGTATTCCTCACCCTAGTGCATTTCTTTCCATTTCAGGGGCAGAAATACAGACTCGAATCCCATCAATCTTCATTTCCTTTGCAAACTCTGATCATTAACTTGTGTCAGGCTGCGCCTGTCTCAGCCACGATGGGGGACGCAAGCACTGTGATATACGACGGCCATTAACGTCTCGGAGGAGGCAAAACCCGTCTGAAGATGCCTGTGACAAATAAACAGCCATGCACAGAGCCACATCCCAGCTGCATGTGCTCCGACTGCTTTCTCCAAAAAAACAAACTTTTGAAAATTCACTTGAATGCATCTGAATCTGTCTCTCTCTCCCACACACACACACACACAGCGTTCCTCCACTCACCCTGTGTGTGCAAGCTGATCCATCAGTGTCTGACAGACAATGCCAATCACCTTGTAACTTCAAAAACCTTTACTCTTAGCGTAGAGGAAGAAAACATATCCATCATTCTTCCTGTTCATTTTTACATCAGTATTTCTGACACTGTTTTTTTTTTTTAGGTCATTTTTCCACATAGGTCAGAACTTTACATACACAACTATACAGCATTTGCCAAGCCGATTTTTGTCTTTTGACTATTGATGTTGCTGTGTGTTCGAATTCTTACCCCAGAGTCAACAGTATAGAAACCCTTTTTGTCCAAGTAGTTTGCAAATCCAGAAAGTTGTGTTTTTACCAATTTGACTTTGCAAAAAAAAAAAAAAAAAAGCTTAGGTTAAGTCAGATTCTAATGGAGAGCATCCCTCATGATCAACTTTAAAGTCTTGGCACATATTCTTAAGTGCAATTAGGTATAAACTTACACAAATAGATATATTTTTTTTAGGATTTTTGTTGCCTTTGTGGATTTCACTTGACAATGAATTGACAGGAAAGTGGGTTGCGAGAGAAGAAAGACGAGCGTCGGGTTGGGACTTGAACCTGACACGGTTGAAAACCGAGGCCTCCGTACGTCGTCCCCTGCCCTATCGCTGCGTTTCAGGTATTTGACAAGCTTTCACTCCTGTCCCAAGTCCACTTTCCTTCTTTCTATCCACTCTGAGCAGCTTCCATGTCCCTGCTGAAGAAAAGTCTCCCCACAGCATGTTGCAGCCACTACCATGTTTGACATGGTGTGTTCAGGCTGTCGTGCTTCTTTGAATTAAGTTGATTGTAACTTAAAATTTTATATATGTTTAATTGATTTAACTTAAGATTTTTACATTTTCATTAAGCTTGCTTAACAATCTAATAGGCAAGCTACACGCATTTTCTCAAGCAAAGAGAATGGATTATTTTTAGGTTTTCTCTCCCTTCCCTAGCATATTTTAAAAAGTTAAGTTAGGTGTTGCATACAGTTAACTTGATTACATCAGTCCAACTGAATAAAACCCATAATTATTTGCATGTGAGGTTTTAATGGCTTCTCCTTACTGTCTGTACTATTTTCCAGAAAAAACCTTTCTGTGTTTTCTGCACATAAATCACAACTTTGCAAGCAGATTCTGTTTAAATTGTCTCTAGGCATTTTGTTTCTATGAGGCTGTCACAACAATACATAATTTGTTCCCATTTCTTAAGTTGCATCAGTAAGAAATGTCAGTGGTAGCACAATTTGACAGGCATAAAAATAGTACCTTTGCACAAGAGCTATTAGCTGGAGCTCTGTCGTGGTGGATAGTAGATGGATCAAGAGAAGGATGATGAATCTCTCTAGGGTATACAGTATGTAGCATTTTCTCTGAAATTAGACTTCAAGACTTTATGGCACGCTATCTTTACTGTTACCGCTGCATGTCACACCATAGTGACATATGTGCAAATCCTAGTACATCTCAAAAAATTTTAATATTGCTTAAAAGCACCATTTTTCTTAATATGTGACAAATTGTGTACAAGGGGTGTAAATGTTTCCAAAAGCAACTGCAATACATCTGGAGTCACTGATGCTTAAATCAGGTTTATTGTTTATTTTAAATGGTAAACCTAACTTTATTAGGCAAACATATTAGCATCCTTCTGAGAGAAATAACTCGTTTACATCCTGACTGTATGACTTGAATTCACAGAGGATTTCAAAACAGAGCAATATAATAAATAATGCCTCAAAAAAAAAAAAAAACTCCTACTGAGCCTCAGATACACAGCAAGCATCTGTACAACTTCTGAATAAAATGAGTACAGAGCAAATAGAAGTTTAATCCCATAGGCCCTCGCTCTTTGAGTCCGGGTTTGCACACACAACCCTCTCTGTGTTACCAGGCTTCACCACATCAGAGGGTTACACTGTCATTCATGAACACAGGAGGATAATAAAAATAAAATGTGTTTTTTTTTTTTTGTCTTTGATAATAATTAGTCTTTTTTAGCTGACAGTGTGTGGAATATGTTAAATATTTGATCAAATTGAGCCATCTGTCACTTTAGGAGAAGTTTCCTGAAGTAAAAATGAAAATTAGTGGCACTGAGTCTTTGCCAACTTAACTAATGCAACAGTTAGAAGCAGAAGGAGATCAGTATTAGTGTTTATGTTGAGTTGTTGAATTAGTTTAGTTTTAGAGATGAGACCGTGCAAAAGTCACAAGACTCAGCAACTCAAAACTCTCAACTTACTGTGTCCAGCTTTGATTTGGTCAGTTTGTTGCCCCAGGATGCTTTGATTGCAAGCAGTTCCAACAAATTCATTTTAACTCAAACGGTTGTCTGCTATGTATACTGATCATATTCACACACGCGCACTGTAATTCTCTGAAGCTATTCGTTTTCACAATCTTTTGAATTTAGGAAACTTACAAGAATGAATCATAATCAGATTACCAAACCAAGCAAGCTGTTTCAGTCAGATGTTTACATTCACTCGCTTTTTTTTTTTTTTTTTTTGTGTTTGAGTGATTATATAGCAACTAACATCCATGACTTCAAGCAATAAGAATTGCTTGAAGTTATTTTGGATTTTCTTTAATGTACATGGAGTTTAATTTTTTTTCTTTGCACAAGGAGAGGAAAGCAAACGGGAGGAGAAAATGTGTGTGCAGGAAGCATGAAATGTGAGCGGGCGAACACAGAGTTGAGGGAGAACAGAGTATATCTGAAAGAAAGCAGAAGTTTTGGATGCAAGCGTTACAAAGATTTTAAATTCTACTCTTGCACTGAAAATGTAAGTAATTTGTCATCTGACATTTGAATTACCGCATTTACACACAGCCTCAAATATATGGATAAATTCCAGCTTGTGTTGGGATAAATAATAAACTAAATTCTTTTTGATAGCATCAAAAATAATTTGTTGATGCATCTCACTGCATCAGCGAGCAGTGAGATGATTCTAAATGGATATTTGACCACTATTTTGATTAGAAATTAATTTAATTCTTTTTCTTTTTTTCTAATGAGACCTGGCTTTTATTCATAGGGCATAAGTTTTCAATGGTGTTGAGAGCAGAGCTGTTCCCAAAGCCTCCTTTGTTCACTGAAATTAGCAGAGACAATCCAAACATCTAAAAAAAAAAAAAAAAAAAGTGTTGAGAGCAGAGCTGTTCCCAAAGCCTCCTTTGTTCACTGAAATTAGCAGAGACAATCCAAACATCTAAAAAAAAAAAAAAAAAAAGTTTTATGATGAGACAAAACAAAGATTGATTTGAGTAATTTGGTCCCAATGACAAATAGTATGATTATAGTAATAAATGTGAGGAATGCTACTTAGGAATGCTGCTCCAGCTGTCAAGCATAGTGACGGTCGTATCATGCTGAGGCTCAATATAAGAAAAACTGTTAATATGTTGTTGTATGTTGGTAGATCAGCCTATCAAAAAAAGGGGTTTAAAATGACAAAATTAACATGAAATTCATGCTGATTATGAGTAGACCTCTGTATCTCTCATGGACATTAAGTTTTCTTTTTTTCCCCTCCTTGAAGTTCCAAACATATTGTGAAAAGACAGAATTTATTTATGTAAAATTCACAAATGAGCAAAACAATTATTCACAACTGAGAAACTCCATGTAGCTTTTCACAAATGTTTTAATGTCCAGCATTTATTTACCAAGACCCCCAAATACATTTTGTAGTACAGCTGTCAAAGCAAAAGGGATTCACAAGAGATAAGAGAGAAGGATCAGCATCCATCTTTGATACGTTGTAAACGCAACACTGTGTCAGCTGCGGCGAACTGTTGCATCACATCTCGCCTCCTATCCACTCTAAAACCCCAGGAGGTTTAATGGATGTTTCAGTACATCACATAAAGAGAATCTCTTCATGTGTAAAGCATTTGTGTCAAAAGCAACTGGACGAAATTCCTTGGCTGTTGCCCCAGAAAATTAAAAGTCAAAACTATTATCAACAGAAGCAAACAACACCGAGCTGCTCAGTTGAATTACATTTGTTCTCGTTTATGTATTCTTCCACCTGCAATCTGTTCTGTATATCTTCTTCTTTTGTTCTCATTTCTTCTTCTTCTTTTTTGTCACTTCCCTCTGTCTCGTCTCTCTCCAGGGCAGGAAGTTGTAGGACACCAGAGCTGTGAGGAGGTAGGTGGCCATGCCGGTGTATCCTCCCAACACCAGACACAAGGGCTGCGCCAACACAAACAGGCAGAACACGTTCATCGACGCCCCGTCATTCAGCTCCACCTTGTCCTCCTTTGAGGCTTTCATCACTCCGAAGAAGTAGATCAGCGCCACAGCGGGGTAGAAGGCGAGCTCCACCATGCTGGTAAACAGGCAGCGCCCACGCACTCACTCTGGAATGCTTTAAAATGAAAGCGCACAGGTGTTAGGAAGGCAAGCTTTGAGAATCCAGCGAGACAAAGACTTTTCAGGACACACACTCTCACCTCGCTGTGATTTACACCCTCTTCCAGGCTAAATCCCTTGGAGGTGTAAAGGCGGATGTGACGGGTGGAGGGAAAACAGAAATGGACCTTTGATCCTTTGCCATAAAAGTACTGTGAAACATTACCTACCTGCCAGGCTCCTTATCTAGACACTCAACCCTTTTTTTATTTACCAGCACGACGACATGCGATGATTATTTTATTTCATTTTTTAAATTTGAATAAATCCAGCTTGTAAATCCTCCACCTGTCCAAACCAATTACGCCGTGCTTTCATGTGCATCTCTTCAAAAATGACAACCGGCTTCCTTCAACGTTTGCATCAAAGTAGCCGTCAAGCTGCACCGCAACTTGGTTTGTGTAAATAACATGTCATGAAGTGATCGTGCTGTGGAAACTCGAGCATGTACTGTGACTTGTCGAAATTATTCACACCACTTGAACTTTACAACAACAACAACGACAAGAAGCTTCGGTTTATTCTGTTTGGGTTTCAAGTGATAGACTAACACAATGTAATGCTTAGTTGTTATATGAAAAGAAATGAATGAATCCATTGACTGTCACCCCCAGATCGCTTGTATGTTGGTCAGTGGGTCCATGACTAACACTGACAGTGTGACTGACGGCACCAAGTACTTCCTCTTGGCTCTGATTGGTTTATTTCTGACCATATACTGCGATGACAGTTTTATCAAATATGTATAAAACATATTTTAATTAAAGTTAGCTACTGCGGCTTTAAGGTTTATGCTTGTTTAAACCTTAAAGTGGTATGAACGACTCCGCATTTCACTATGCAGACAATAAAATACTCAAATAAAAAAAATAAAATAAAGACTCTTCTTAAAGACGTGTCTTTACTTAAGGGGTTCAAGGAGTGTCGACTTCAAATTTTGGTATTTTTGTGGCTTTTTGGAAGAGGATTAGCTTTCATGTAAGGAGATAAGAGGCTGAAGTCATTGTCATATTCCTCTCTGTTCAGCCGGAGCTCAGGATTAAGGAAGTGGACCGTAACAAAGAAACATCATGGTCGGCCCAAATAACATGCATTCATGCATCATTCAAAGTGTGTCATGCTACGATCCCTTTTATCAACTGAGGTCGTAATATAACGTCGACTCAAAGAACATTTGTATTACCAACTAAGTTTGGAATCATTTTCTTTTAAGCTATCTTTCTCTTCTAAATAATATTATTGACTAATGCGAGCCATTAGTGGAAACATCAAGGAGAAGTCTGGCTGTTTCATCTTGTTTCCTGTGATTAACAAACCAAATGAGAATTTCCTCATTTAAGGCGGGATCTATTCCATCAAAGCTTCATAATGTAGGTGTAATTTTAATCATACAATTGGAGCTTTCAAGATTTAGATCAAAGCCCTAATAACGTAATTTCAGCAATCACATTTCATGGTAAAAAAGCGCTGTACTTTCACACAAGGTTTATTAAATACATTTTGCCAATGTTAAATAGGACTCATTCTTTAGCCGTTTGGCTACATTTCTTGCTGGTGCTAATAGAAGGCATAGTTAAAAAAAAAGTGCTTTCTGGCTAATGCTGAATAAATATATGTGGAGTTAAATTATTCCATCAACCGTGAGCCAAAGCTGAGTGCTTCCCTAGGATGTTTTAAAAAGTCCCTTATGGGGTCGTAGTGTGTGAGTATTTCATGCGCTGGCCAGTCGATTTCACATCCCTCCGTTTGCGCTCAGACAGAGCAGAGCTCACACCAGTTTGTTGAAAAGTAAATTTTCACCAGACATGCTTGGATGGAGAAACGCCAAGAACCAGCAGAGTGTCCAGACACCATCTCTGGAGATGCTAACTTTCCCCAGTGATGCTGGACTTTATTAAAGATTTTGCATAAGCAGCTGCTTTGAATAGCCTCTAACTATTTGATTTTGTTTGTTTTTTTTTTTTATGTGAATGAGCTCATGAGCAGATCTGGCCATTTTCAGTTTGCTTGCAGCTCCAACGCATCGCAGCGTCTGAATCCCTGTTGCACCCTCGGGACTCTTTGGCACCTGAGCCAATCACTGAGCCACAGGTTCACCACGGGGGCAGCATGTGTGTGTTTGCTTGCTAGAGTCAAAGGAGTCATTCATAAAATGTTCCTTTGTGATGTTTGCCACCTGATGAGGAGGGGGTTTGAGTCTGGATTAAGCCACTGGCTCACAGAGCAGGATTACTCTCTGGGAGGGAACATGTGGCCCTTTGAACTGGATTTTTCAAACCTCTTCCTTCTCTGCAGGGCACAGCTGAGAAACATACAGTGCAGCATGGAAGTTGAATTGACTTGAGGCCTTTTATGCATTTGTTCCTTCATTTTTTTTTTTGAGTAGTTTAATGAAACATTGCTCTGAAGATAAGCAAGAATGGGCTTGTTAGGGTTGAATTTTTTTTCGTGGCTCTTCTCTATTCCAAACAGGATAAAAAATATACACACCGGCTCAAATATATATATTTACATCACCAGAAATATTTGACAGTATTTTTACAAATTGCAGACAAACCCACTCAGTCTTTGTTGCCATCAACAAGATTCTGGTATAACTCCGCTTGGATGTTTGGACATTCTCCTATCTGGCATGGATTTGCTTCTTTTATTTCTTTGGTTGCATTACTATCAATGTCTGACATTTTCAAGACGGTTCAGGTCAGGGCCCACAACGTTAGCCGTCTTTTCCCGTGTGCATGAAGGTGCCTCACCTAAAAAATAAATCCAATCAAGCTTTCTGATAAAGAGTTTTCCAATCATTCTACTGTTTTGATCATCACACAAGATTTTCTTTTTTGAAGGATATTTTATATTATAAAATCATTTCTGACTGCCCATGTGATTTTTACAGCCACTGTTGTTGGAATGTATTTATCCTAAACAAATTCACCAGTCAGGTTCATTTAGTGTGAAACTGGATGAAAAAGGATTTAAAAATTAATCTAAGCACCTCGCACTATTGAAAGAGAATCCATGGTTAGATGTATTCATCCTTTTGCATTTCCATTTTCTTAAATCAGAGTTTTAGTAGCAATACTTCAGATAAAGATCTATAAAGACTTATTAAAAAAAACAAAAAAAACATCTAACCGCTATCAGCATTCCCATTAAGCCATTCCTTTTAAAGTTCAGATAAAATCACGGAGCTCTCTATAAGTTTTATGATGCAGTTCTGGTCCAATAAAGCTAATGTTAAATTAATCAAATGCGTTATTTTTATGAGCTTATTACATAGTTTTCAGACACTCAAGTGTCACTCTCTAAATGTGATTAAAGATCTCTAAAGGTCTCTGTTAACATTTGTCCGTCGATAATACTGTGCTCTGAAATTACGTTCGCTGGTTATGAGGTTCTGCACTCATTAACAAATGAGAGACAGTAACTAGATTCAAACAATACTACGAAAAAAGAGCCTGCCAAAATGTCTCTATAACAATTCATTACATTATAACAGTTCATTACATTTTTTTTACCTGCTGTTAGATGTTGTAAGCAGTCTTCTGAATCTAATCGAATCTCAAACAAATAGTAATGTAAATACACACAAGGTGTCCTGCTGGCCTCTCTAGAGAGGAAAAAAAAGGAACAGAGAACAGAAAAGCAAATTCAGGAAGCTGCTTCTCTTAAGTTGATCCACAATGTCAGGGAGCAGCGTTCAGTTATCCACCAAGTGTAAGTGAGTAGGGATTATCCCTAATACCCTGAGTTTGTCCTGCCTATTGATGCAATCTGCAGTTATAAAGTATTTCTCCTTCACTGCAATGGAGTAGTCAACAAAATACTGTTATTTACACCCTTTGAACTGAGTCATAGTTTGTCATGTTTCACCCATTGGTTACGTATTATAGTTTAATTGGCAGATCAAATCACTGCAGCCTGATATTTTATTGGGGAATCAAAAATAATCTTATCATTTTACTTATTTATTTTTTTAACTGAAAAATCTGGGGTGCATTTGAGTACAGTCTTTATCACTCAGATACCCCAAAATAAAATCGAGTGAAATCAAGCACTTTCAGAAGTAACCTGTAATAAACAAAGTCCATCTTTGTCATAACATAAACACCAAAGTTTACACTGTTTTTCAATGCTTCCATGCAATGCATGTAAGGCACCTATTACTCTACACTTAAAAAAAAAACACAGAATAATTAAGTTGGTGTTAAGAGATGAACGTTTTCTACTGGTAACGAACTGCCACGAAGTATAAATCAGATTTTTACTTTTGTGTTGAATGTGTGTTTTAAAATACCACTAATGACAAACAAAAAAACAACACTTTTCTGCAAAATTCATCAGCTGCACAATTCTTGTTAGTGTAAAATAAGCACTATTTCAAAAGGGCAGAAGAAATCTTATGTTTTTTGAACAATGACATTTTTTGTTGCTAATCTGTTGCTAAGAGATGAGTGTGTTTTCTGGTAACCAAGTGCCACAAAGTAAACTTCAGATTTTTACTTTTGCAAAATGTACCAACTGTAAATGTCTTGAATCTAATCAGGTAAGCATTATTTCAAAAGAGCTTATGTTTTATAAACTATATAACTTATTAATTTGGTTTTAAGAGATGAGCATTTTCTACTGGTAACCAACTGCCACAAAGTATAAATCAAGATTTTTACTTTTGTGTTGAATGTGTGTTTTATAATACATTTGCCACTAATGACAATAAACAACAACGAAAAAATAAATAAATAAAAAAAATATTTTCTGCAATTTTCACCTACTGGACAATTCTTGTTAAGTAGTGTAGATAAGTATTATTTCGAAACAGCAGAAGAAATCTTATGTTTTTTGAACAATAGCAATATTTGTTCTTAATCTGTTGCTAAGAGATGAGTGCGTTTTCTGGTAACCAAGTGCTGTGAAGTAAACAATTTAAGTTTACTTTTGCAAAAGTAAAAATCAGAAAGCATTGCACAAACATTATCACAAACATTGCTAATGTAACTACTGCTCACATTAACAGTAGCGTTTTTCCTAAAATGAGCTTTTTAGCTATGTTGTTTATTTATTAACCAAGTTTAGCACACTGAATGGAGGAAGTCATTATAAGACAACATGCTAGTTATAGCTCACATGCCACTGGCTGCATTTAGGCTAATATTACCATTTTGGCTAATTTCAGCTTGCACACTAATTTTAACATACTGAATGGAGTAAATCCATGTTACTCAACATGCTTGTGACTCTCCACATGCTATTAAGTACATTGTAGCTTACGTTAGCATTGCGGCTAATTTTTAGCATCAGAACGCTGGGTTCCAACTGAAGGGGACACTTTGGCAGGCCCCGGTTAAATTTCTTCAGAAATTTTGTAGTTATAACTAACTGTTCTTGATATTGCCTAATGTTTTGTGATAATGAGTATAGGCTACAGAACAAAGACAGAAATATTTACAGAAAGAGATGTTTAAGCAGAACCATTGCAAAGGCAGAAATGAGGGGGGGAAAAAACTATTCATCTTAAACTAAGAACTGGCTTTAACTCTTTTGAGTTAAAGGAATTCTGATAAAAAGCAGAAACACCCGCTTTAAAAGCAGCCTTACAATGTTCCTTTCTGTGAGTACCCTATGTATCATCTGATATTGTTCAGGTTCAGATCCGATATCACTTGCCTTGTTAAATTTCCTGTTCCCAAGTTCTCTGACGGGGGACTATACAAGAAGGTAAATCAGGCAGGTGTTTCCTTGAGTTTTGATTTTCTAAATTGAGGGAACCAAAACTTTAGATGATCCTAAAGACCTTTGTTGGAAATCTTTCCCTCTGTCTGAGCCTCACATGGTGCATCTGACTTCTGACCTCAACTCCTCAAACCTGTCCCCCCATGGACCAGATGATGTCCCTCCTACAAAACCAGCCGATGAAAATGATCGAGAAGATCTGGAGGATTAAGGAGACAAAAAAAGACCTCCACCACCTCCAGCGGACATCTGTCAGTCTCTTGTTGGGCATTTGGACTGAAAACTGTGTGAAATTGAGCTTCAACAACCTGCACTGGTATGCTGTCCAGTATCAGCGTAGAGGAAGACTATAAATATTAAATTTATAATGCCGCATTAAGGGTGATAGGTGTAGAACAAAAGGTTCCTGTCATGCACTGCATGGGCAGGCCCTGATTACAGATATCATGGAGATGGGACTTTTTGTCTTTTGTGAAACTGCATTGAGTTTAACTCATGACAACATCATAACACCAAATAGCAGCAATGCAACTGCTTTTGGCCCTCAAATGACTTTCTGATGTCAAATTTGGTGGGGAAAAAAACACATGTTCCTCCCAGGACAGCTGTAAATCCAGTTACTTCAATTAGCAGCTAAGCAAAGCTTTAAGATGGGATGTCAAAGCACAAATAAACTGATGAGATACAGTATATTACTTTTTGAAACTACACTCATAAGAATGAAGAACAATGTCATCAGATGTTTACTTGACAGGATGTTTGTTTATTTTTGCATAATTGCTGCCAGAAAGGCAATATTTTTGGATGGCATGACGCAAGTCAGAATAAACACTGTAATTAGTGCCGAGAAAACTGCAGGAAGTCGGAGAGAAAAGGACTGGGAAGCAGCAGAGGATACATTTGAATCCCCCCTGGTGTTATTAATGTCACCAGCTGAGCAACGTGTTGACCACCTCCCGGTCCACTGCTGTCGGATGACAACAGCATTTAAACTGACATCTGTTTTGGACGTGCGTTCTGTTGAAAATTTGACTAAAAACAATAATTCATGAAAAGCAAAAAGTCTTTTCTAATTTTTTTAAATTTTTTTTTTTTTTTTTACCGTGTCTGACCAGACTGCAGTGCTGGCCGTTTTGGAAACTGTGACTGACTGAGTCAATGCACCAAGGTTACTGGTGTTAATGATTGCTAATCATTTTGCCTTCATTATTTTTCAAATGTCAGCCGTTAATTAGAAAGCTGTTTTGTATATGACTGAGTTCTGAATGCATTTTCTGCTGAAGCTGATGGCAAAGAGTTACAGTCACTTATTTGTTAAACATCTTTTAACCTGGATAATAATATATTCTACTTATAAGTGCTTTTTATGACACTCAGTGACAATTTACAACACAACTACTCGTGATCACATAATTTATGTTGACTTTCATACGATAGAGAGCAACATCAAGTAGTATTTACTTGTGAAGGTTGGAATAAGACTTTTTGTTCTTTCTAAAACTGCAATATTGAATAGTATGTTGTGGACTTACATTTAGTCCTGTTTACTCTGACACCTCCAAATAAAATTAAGTATAAATAACTGCCCTTTCAGCTAGTTAGAGTTCACCTTAGTTTAATTTTTTCTCAGTATAGATACATTTGTTCTACAAAAAACCTCATGTACAGTGGATGGATTTGTTGTTTGTTGTTGTGTTCTGACATTCTATCAAACAAAATCCAAACATACATAGAAGATGCCTGCTGTTGTAACAAGAAAAAAATCTGTACGATTTCAAGGGATGTGAGTACTTTTGCAAGAAACTGTAATTGAGAAGTGTTCAGTGGTCATGGGTCAAAACAGTCACTATTGTTTGTTGCTGCTCTCATCAGCGCACCCTGTGGATCTGTACCAGACAGATAATGTCATTTTAAACACTGAGTTTAAGTTCCTAAACACTGTTTAAATTTCCTACTCTACAAGACAGAACGGATGTTGGACATGCCTTGTTCATCCTTTCTCAACATCCCTCCCCTCCCCCCCATCTCTGCTCCCTCCAGCCCACTCTGTGGAACATCTGCAATAACATGCTCACCCACACCGAACAGCCAACCCTCAAAATACATGAATCACCCAGAAGAGAGGGAGAAAGAGATGTTCGTGTGTGTGTGTGTGTGGGTGTGCGTTTGTGGATGTGTGTGCCTCTTTATCTCTGTTTATGGGTCGTTCAGTGACATATGAGAAAATAATTTGGTTTTATGTGTGCACAGCTCTGCGTGCTTCTGAAAGAATGATTGCGCGCTCCCCTTGTGCGGCTGTGTGCGTGTGCGCTTCTGATGCAGAGCTGGAGGGCTGTGTGGGCAGAAAGCATCCTGTGCTGGTGTAAATTGATTTCCAGAATCCAGACGTTAGGTGCTCTACGCAGGAAAAAGAGCTGTGTGCCTCAGCAGCCTTTTATGAAAGGCGGTGAAGTGCTTTATGCCTGTTTGTGTCTCCCCCTGTGTGTGTGAGAGATATGTGTGAAAAAAAGTATAAGGCAAAAGATGCAATGACATAGAAAAATGTGATGCATCGGAACATTAAAAAAAAAAAAAGACAAAAAAAATGAAGCTTTCCAAGTTGTTGCAAAGTGATTCGTTTCCAGATGCAGTCCAGTAATCTATGGCAAACAGCTGGTAAGTGGTTTATTCATGACCACAAGTGTTACTGTGCATTTGTGTGTGAATCCTTTGTTTATTCATGAGAAGAGACAGAGAGGGATGAGCCGTGTCACAACAAGTGAGATAAACAGTGAGGTGGCGGGTTAGAAGAAGACAGACACCATCACAGCTGGGAATAGCTGTTATTCAAAAGTGACAATACGGTTTCCTTCTTTGCAGGTGGGGAACTGAGTAAGTTCAGCACATTATGTAAAACATGTTTCACAAATTCGTTGGGCTTTTAAATCTGGACGTGATTTACTCCTGGTGATTAGTCTTGATTTTTTTTTTTTTTTTAATCAGGCAGCCTAAAGCCTGAACTGCTGGCGTCTTGCCTTAAATAGAGTGCAATCATCCAATAATAAGCAGCCTTAAATTTTTGTTGATTACATCTTTGTAGCAAATTATGTACATTTTATTCTCTTAAACCCTAATCAATATGTTTGAAAATAAAGTTTAATAGGAGCAGTGGAGTTATGAAAAAAAAGACACACAGGACTGCTTATTTTCTGTTTATCTGTTTATTTTCAAGCAATATCTGGGATATATACAAACTATAATAACCAAGAAAAAGTCATTTTAACATTTTTTTGTGCTGTATAATAAAACATAACTGCTCAGAAAGCGATTGCTGAGACTTAATTTTTTTTTAAAAGATGTGTGCAAAGAGGAAACATTTGGTCTTTGAATAGCATGAAAGTTTGCAGCTACGTCACATGGGAAAACTAGCACCACCAAATCAGTGACCATGATCTTGAGCAAAAACAAGGTAGAGAGTGTTATTCGGGTCGGGCTTAAGTGGAGCAGTTTCTTGGGGTTTTGTTCCTGAATGAGGGGGGAAAAGCTGTGTGGGAGACAGAACACACTGGATGGATCATGTTCATCAAAACTCAAGTCACTGGGCTTCTCTGCTTAGCTGCTGCCGCCGTGACTTAAACTTAAACGAACTCGGGATGTTTGCTGAGAAAAGGGAACTGGACGGTTCTGAGCTGAATCAAAACCTGGATTTCATCTCTTTGAGATGGTGTGAGGTGTTACTTGAACTGGGCAGTAGATGTTACCGACCTCTCAGAGATCTGAAAGTAAGGAGTGGCTGAAACTTCCCTAAGATGGATGTGAGAAACTGGTAGATGGCTACAAGAAGCAACTCACTGAAATGATTTCAGCCCAAACGCAAACTTTTTCCTAAGATATAATACAACTTTTGATATATTTTAACAAGTAAAATTATGCCCATTTCTTGCATTTACCTTTAATTTGTTTTGCAGAATCGTTATATGTAACAAGGTTTTTTAAAAAAAATGTTTTTCACGCTTAATCGTCTGAATGCAAACGACCAATGCATTTTTTTTAAAGAAATGTTCTCCACAGCATTAATGGCGCCACCTCGGTTTTTGCTTTAGTGACCCAGCTTGCCAATATAAAAAAAACAAAAAAAACAAAAACAATTAGAAGCAGATAATTGCCTTTGTTCACAAAAATGTAAACAACTGGAAGTAAAATGCAGTATCATTTAGAAAAGAAAAAAAATGGTGCAATGTACCGTTTTTAACTCCGTAAGGAAATAATCCCCCAGCTTGTTTTCATTTCCCCTCGGCTCATGGAGCTGTTCCACTGCTGTGGTGCTGAAATGCCTGCCCCCGTTTCTTAAAGGGTATATCCAAACGCTCAAAATGACAGATAAAGCATGACAGCATCTACAACGTGGTTCCGTTAATGTCACTGCTGCAGAGTTTTATTTTAACTTTCGAAGTGTGGGATTGGGATGTAATTATTATATATATATATATATAAATGTGTGTCTCATTCATCCATTTATTATTTCACCGTTTCATATAAAGTGTCTGCAACTGCAACTATGTTTTAAGTGAAGCTTCAGTGGATTTTTAAAAAAATTATTATTAAAGAAATGCTGCACATTGCAAGAAAGCAGAGCACCTGCAATATAGCATAACATCACATCGTAATTAATTTGTCATTACTCCTTTACAGCTCATCTTCTGCAGGGTGACAGCAGCAGCAGCAGCAGCAGCGGGGTACATGGGCTGGGTTGGCAGCACTTGAGTGTAATTCCATGTGGGAGGAGGATGGGTGGGTTTAAGTGCAGCTATCAGGTCTTTTCTTCTCACACGCTCCGCTGTGCGCACAGACTGAGGAGAAAATCAAAGAGCAGGTCCACCTCCCCATGCGATGTGCAGCAGGTCGGTGAGGGCGCAACAGTAATCTCAGATACTGTCCCCGTATTCAGATTTTCACGCTGTTTGGCGAGTTAACAAAGTCCGCTACAGTTTATTTTTTTTATTTTTTGCGCTTTATTTATTTATTAATTAATGTCCCACCACCCCCCCTTTTCCATTCACTCACTGCTCACTCCCCTCCATCCTCTCCAGCTTCAACATCTGTGAAGTGGCTGCCTCACCCGGTCGGACCGGAGGCCGTCTGGTCTCCGATCTGGTCTCAGGAGTCAGCAGGGGAGACTCGACGCGCTCCGTCGGGGCCAGGCTGTGCGCCTCTCGGATCACACCGGAGCCGGCGCAGGCTCTCGCCATGGAGATGATGGAGGGGGACGTTATGGACAAGCTGGGGGACATGTCATCAGTGTACGACTTTGACCCGATCACCGGCAACATTCCGGCCACGAAAGTGGAGATCACCGTCTCCTGCAGGTGAGTGCGGTGCGAAGCTGCACGCGTGAATGAAAAGTTCGGGAATCGGGACGGCGTGCGGGGAAAGTTCTGAGAGAGAAAGAGAGAGCCCCACCCTGTCTGTGAGATGTGCTTATTCCACGATGATACGGCGATCCTGCCTAATGTGGCGAATGTAACTTCCGAAGTTGCTCGTTTTGATTTGTGCCTGCGTGGACGTGGGGGGTGTTTCGGTGGACAGCAGTTGCCCTTCAATGGACTCAATTCCTCACACATGCTGTTGGTTTAGTGTGGCTCTCTGTCCAGGGCACTGGAGGTGAGGGGATGAGGGCAGTTAGAAGAAGTTACGTGTCATTTCTCCCTGAAAAACTATTTTATTGCTTATTTGCCATAAGCTCTCTCTCTCTCTCTCTCTCTCTCTCTCTCTCTCTCTCTCTCTTTTTATCATAGAAAGACTTTGGAAACAAAAGCTAACTTTTGTTTGTCCCTGAAGAAGTTTTCTTTATTGATTCTTTGAAAATGGGACCCAGCAAATGGCGCAAATTAGTGTCGGATTCATAGTATTAGCCCCGATTTTATGGCTTATTTGTTCCGGATGATATTGGTTCTTGTTCTATTTTCATATCCCTGCTTGTGTACCTATTTACTTATCACTGCCATTTGACCTTGTGGCCCCTTCTTCATGCCAGGCCCTGGTTGGAGAGCCATTCACCTAATCGAGAGCAACCGCTACGCATTATGCATAGACGACTTGAAGTGGGCTTCTCAAATTAAGCTGTGATTATGTCCTTAAAATCTTGGGTCACGCTGATTTTAAAATAATGCATTGTTATTATTATTATTAGTTCTTAATGAAAAATCAATAGCCTCATTGCATCCTAAAGCCTCTCTCATGTGCAGGTGTGTACAGTAGCTGGCTGCTTTCAGCACCAACAGACCTCTGAAAGCCTCAACCCTTCCCCTGCTGCATTCTTTTAAAAAAAAGGGACTTACATTTTCAAAGCTTTGCATCACATTCACACTGTGCCCATGTCCCTGGCCTCAAGCTCGCTCCCTGTTCTGTAATATTCTACATTTTTTCATTTTCAGAAATAATTTATAAAAAAAAGAGAAGAATGTCTGCCAGACCAGATCAATCCTAATACAGACAGTCACTCCCCTTCCTAACAGAAAGCGTTTTTTTTTATGTTATGGCTGACAGTGCTATTCGTCCCTTAAATACTCCAGGATGTGTACGCGTACGCACGCACACACACATGTTTCTGCTCTTTGATGCTGGGTTTTTGGTTGGTGAGCCATTGGAGCTGAGTGAGTTTGAGTTATAACAAGCTGTGAGTGCATTATTGATGGGCTCTCTGACCTTCAGAGAAGCTTGCTTCAACATCTCTCAGCTCAGAACGGGAGGAAAAGGAAAATACGGAGCCTTTCAAGAAATTTGCTGAATGAACAACAGTTATGTTGCAAATGGAAATCTTTAGTAAGCAGTCAGTTCAAATGGAGAACGGACGGGTAGCGAAATGCCAAGTTGAGCACCTGGCAGATCCTGACGTAAGTTTTGGATCTGAACTTTCCCAGCATGCCAAGTTGAGCTGACTATAGGCTCACATCATACACAAGCATGTGCAATTAGACAGCATTCAGGTAAATGATGAGCTCCATCCTGAGCCCCACCAGCATTTATGCAAATGGTTTCTCTGAATATATCCCCATGTTGATGTATGTTGGAAAAGTAGGAAACGCAACTGAGTGTTGATCATCCCCTTCGTGCGGAAAGACGATGAGTTTGAGTCAACACCAGTAATTGGAAAGAGGGTGGTTGGTGGTTTTCCATCCTGCTTCACTGCCAGTGTTTTCTGTAGAAAAGCACCCATCTGATGTGCAGTAGATTTACAGTTTCAATGCTAATCATGTGGAAAAAAAAAAAGAACATGTGGCTTACAGTAATTAAGCTCACAGCTCCTGCTGTGATTGTGCTTGAAGTGCAGTGGCTTGCAAAAGTTTGGCCTAAAAAAAAAAAGAAACAAACAAAAACACCCAAAACATTTTTGAAGTTAATTTTTGATTGAGTTTATCTTTTCTGCTTGGGAGATCATGGTGCATGTGTTACATGGAGTCACCACTCCACATTGTCTAGTTTACAGAAATTCAGTCAGTGTTTCCTGCAGTCTCAAACTGTGACTTATTGTGTCTGCAGGAAAGATAATTCAGATTTAACCGGCCTCCGTGCTCTGATCTATATCTGTCAAATCTAAGGTAACATAAGTGCCAAAAATGTATATATATATATATAAAAAAAAAGACTCCTTTTTATATTTTCATTAAAACAGCAAAGGGCCAATACAACTTAAACTGAGTTGCAAATACTCTCATTCATGTGAAAAATTTTACATTTGACGTCTGACCAGTATGAATATTCAAGGTTTTGACCTGGAAATGAACAAAAGCAGTCTGCAGCTTTTTAAATTTCTGCCAGATTGGACAAAGTGAACAAAATACATATTTAAAAATGATATGGATGTAAATAAAACATAACTTATGTTACATTTTTTTTTATATCTCAATTACATTTTTTATTTATGTATTTATATTTTAGGACTTTGCCATTTGCTTTCTTATTTCAGCATTGAATTGAATCCTTTTATCCCTTTATGAATAAATATTGTTGGCAACAAGGTGGTGCAGCATAAGCCCAGAGCAGAATTGACCCATGTGAGTTTGAGATGCTTTGAGGTGGAAATATTTTCAAACCATTGTGCAAGATTTGTTTCTATTCAAGTTCCCAATCTTATGATGTGAAAATATTGCAGTTTGTCTCCTGATATGTCCTCCATGAGGGTCATATTCTGTTCAATGAAAATAAAGCATTCCTCTAATCAGACTTTGATCATTCTTTTGGTGATTGTTGAGGATTTAGAGTCTGAATAATCATCTGGTGTCCTCAGCTCTTGAAAACAAAATGCATCCAAACACATGCCTGAGTATGTGTTTGGATGTTTGTTTGTTTTTTTTATTCCCACAACTGCTAGTTTTGCAACTGTCTCAGCTTTTTTTGGAAGCAGGGCAGATAAACTCAGAGATCCTTCTGTCACATTCAGACACCTATAATAACCTCGTTAATCCCCCCAAATCCTTTGCCCAGATGTTCCATGAGTCAGATTCCTTTTCAGGAAAGAAGCCTCTGTGTTTGGTGGTGTTCGCACCTCCTTCGAGTGTGTGCTTTCTGCGATGCCCCCATCCATGATGATTGCTGTTCCCTGAGGGTAAATACCCCTTATTACAAGCTGCAGCCGCGCTTTTGACAATGCACCATTATCGGGACCAGTGTCAAATGGAGAGGGGTGGGTGGGCTCTTGATCAGGCAAATAGGGAGAAAATTATATGGAATTAGTTGGTCATTCATTCAGTTTAAGAAGACAAGTCAAGCGTTTGGTCTTAGAATGATGAAAATAAGGCTTTTAGAAATGAATGCTGTACTTTTTTTTTCTTTTTTTTTTGGCTCTAATACATTTTCTACAAGCAGAAACTTTGAATATTCACTTCAAATGTTCATGTTTTAGGAATGTTCTCTCATTACAAACAAAAACCTTAAACATGTTTTATCGGGATTTTTATTTTATTTTATTTTATTTTTTTGATGAAGGAAAAGTATATACTACATACTGATGAAGTTACATAATACAACTCACGTGACATTTTGGGAATTTCAGCCACCAGTGGCGCTGCACTGAGCAGAGCAGAAATTAGGGTCAATGATCAACGTATCTTAATTACCCTATTAGTGACATTCATGGCCCTATTACTGTGATTATTCTGAGTAAGCCTGTTACTTCCGACCAAGCTAAACACAGAAGCAGCCTTATGGACAAGAGGTGAAACATCTTCGAGAAGCTAGAGAAGTTTATCTTATCTTGCCTTTATCTCCATTTACTGCTACAAGTCTGTCATTCTGCTTTTTAAAATGGCTAAACCTAAGGGTGACTGGACAGGCCATACCACAGGTTTTTATTCAGACTTAGGTCTGGATATAATTTTAATATCTTAATCATGGGTTTGATCTTTTTTTTTTCTATTGTGGTTCTGGTTGTGCTTTTAGACTCACTCATACTCGAGCCTTCTGCAGCCTTTTACAGATTTCCCTCCAGTGTTGCCATGTTACAAGCCCTCTCAATTCTCCTACCAGCTTTTATCAGCTTAATTATCCATGCTGAGAAATGGATCTCGATAAGATGATGCTGCCACCACCAAGCTTTGCCATGGGGATGGTGTGAAGTTTATGACTTGACTGGACTTATGGCTTCTTTGTTTTTTCACCAATATCTCATTTATTGTTGCTAGACTTCCATCAGCTTTAATAAAAATGATGGATTATATGAACTATTGAGTTGACATCTGAAGGTAGTAGGTTAAAAAAGGGATTTTCAGAATTATATTTGAAAAAAAAAAAATGAGAACCACCATAATTTTCCTTCCAATTCGAAATTATGGAGTACTTTGTTGTAAATGACATAAAATCCGATTTAAGTACATAGGCTGTGACATGACGAAAGGGGAAAAATGTTCAAGGAATTTGAATATTTTTACAAGCCACAATATTAGCAACAGGACGTTTAATTAAAACAAAGGTGGCTTTGAGCACACGAGGATTTGTTCCAGCAAGCGCAGACTTTTGAGCTCAGCTCACATTTTTCACACTGTTTTATGCAGCACTCTTATGAGTGTGTGTGTTTGTTTTGTGAAGAAGCCTGGCCTCCAAGAGATGTGTCAGAGGAACAAAACTGGGAGGACAGGTTGGCAGTCCCAAAAAAGGCACTTTTTTTTTTTTCTTGGGGACTCTTAAACTGGTATTTATAATCCCACAGTGCTTGACAGTCAGTGGTTTGGTTCCCAGTAACACTGACTATCTTGGTAAATGAGAAGACAAAAAAAAAGGACAGGAGAGCAGAGGTGTAAATCCTTCTGCCACAAAGCCACCGTCCTCCATTCAGCGCTATTTGAAATCCCTGTAAACCCATTTACAGGCAAGTCAAAGTCTGCTTTACACTCTCGGCCCTGCTTTCTTACCAGTCAATTCAGCAACACAAAGAATGACTTATGCATCCAGTGTGGCCTGTAGCCATTTAACAATCTCTCAAAGCCTTTTGAGGAGAGACAGGGTACCTTGTGTATCCCAAGCAGCTGCTTAAAATGATACCAAGAAGCACTGAGTTCAGCTAGCATGACTCACTGCCGTTTCGCAGTGTTTCGCAGACGAACCTATTCATAAAATTCTCATTTTAGGACTGTAGACAATGTATAGGCAATAAGCTCCCATTTCCTCATCTTATTACCATCCCGTTACATTTCTGTAACTGGATGGAAGAGTCGCTGAGGGAATCTTTTAAAATCACATATTTCAAACTGTGGTGCACGAACCACTTGTTGGACTTGGGGCTGTCTTTACTCAGAGCAAATTATGGCTTTAACTTGTGTGGAAGGTGAATTAGAAACAAATCAAGCACCGTAAGCTAGACTGTGATGTACAGACACCAGGCACAGGCGGAGAAATTGATAGTTTCAGCACATCCTTCACTGGCAGAACTATTTTTACAATCTTACCAAAGTCGCCCAGAATATCTTATACATTACATCATTTAAAAAAAAAAAAAAAAGTAAGCTCTTCTCTTGAGAGATGAGCTTTGTTTCTCAGTGAGATTACATGCATAATAAACCTGGGATAACTTCTTGACAGATAGACAAAAAGAAATCATACCAGAGGCAGATGGATGATTATTTTATCTGTGCCTGTGTTTTCACATGCTGGTCTTGCTCAGTCACTTCCTCAGCATTTCTTTATGTTTACTTGGTCATTTCCAGCCGTGCTCCCTCAGTACCTCAGTTTGTCCTCCCGCAATGGCGTAGCAAATTCTGTTAATTATACTCATAGGTAATGTCTAGTAATCCGCCTCCCCATTGTACATACTGTTTTTGTTCAGTCATTCCCTTGTCACATCTTCCTATTCACCTGTTCCTCTTCATATTTGTCAAACATCAATGACGATGCACACAGAATTATTATTTTCGTCTGTATGCACTCCACAGCAATTAACAATTTCTGAAAGTTCATTAAATTATGTCACGGACAAATGAAAGCCTGAGCACAAGAATGCCTAGCATTCAGGTTGGTTTTGTGAGCAGAGAGGAAACTGCACTGAACCTCAATTCACTGTGAATTGATGTTCAGGGTGAAGTATCTTTTAAAGGCTTTTATTGGGAACGTTTGTAAAATATTGCATCTTAGTTCTGTGAAAATTGAAAGAACATTTTCCTTCACAGCTCTGGTCTGAGCTGGAAGGAAGTTTGCCTTCAAAACTGTTATTATTATTACTACACGTTCAGATAAGAACATCAAACTAAAAAACTAGATTTAGGCCTCTGGGGGGGGGGGAACCATCTGTTGCAGAAGGCTTAATTCCTGTTGCTTTCAGTGGTCCTAATGACTCTGACCAGCTGCATGTCAAAACCATCACCAGAGCTCAGAATCAATGTAATGTCTCCCCTGAAGGTCTGTTCGAGGAATAAGTTTCTAAACACACAAAGTACCAGAAGCCTTCTGCACAGCTCTGTGGGATTAATGGGGAAAATGGAAGTTATGGAGCCTGTGAGGTGTAACGCTTAACGAGCGCCGAGTCAAAAGTCACATTGACTGAACGCAGAGGAGAGAACCAATTAAACTAATAACGGATTGTCCTTTTCCTAATCGTGACATGTAATCCATGTTCTTTATTAAGGTGAAGATAGCTCTTGAATCTTAATATAATTTGCAGCTTCTTGTCTCACAATGACTCTTTTTTTTTTGAGCAACTTAAATGGAGGAATGCTGGCTTCTGCAGCTTTTCTCCTTAGCGCATTCGGTGCAAGTGTTGCCGTAATTACATTTCCCTTTTCCAAATGGCGGATGACCTGCATTTGCATAAATATTTGCGCTCATGAGAACCAGGTTTTCCGACTCATAATGCGTCCTTCGAGATTCTTAAACAGATTTAAAAGCATATCTCGGAGTTTAGGAACCTCCAAAGGGGGGAATCCCCCTCACTTCACATCACAGCTCTGATGATGGCGCTTTCACATCGAATGTCTTTTTGCTTCGGCTTCTCTGGTACAAATACATGCCCCTCCAAAGAAACTAATTAGCTACGCGAATAATGCATGTGAAAAAAGATGAGTTCGGCTTTGCAAATCACAACATAATTATCCTGCAAGTTGGCTGCAACACACCACCAACATCACCACCCCTAAAGCCAGATTAATCTCTTTCCCCCTGCACAGCTCTCTCATAACCTCGGTTTATTTTATATATTTTTTTGGTACAAGATGGGCACTCTGCCCAGTGTCGCACAGTCCAACTTCTCTGGGGTGTGAGATAGAGGTGCGGATGGGGAAAGAATAGGGAGAAGGCAGATGAGCGAACTAGAGAGTGAGATGAGAAATTGATGGTGGCTACACCCCAAATTGCACAACACCAGGGGAACAGGGAAGGCAGTTCATTATGGTCAGCAAAAAGGAAAGATGTATGAATTAAACTCACGACAAATTTAAGTAAAATTGTAGGAAAAAGTCACCAATTAATTGATTAAACAGCACCTCCTGGGAAGACACTGAAGGATCTGTCAACAAACAGGGAAACCAATTAGAAATGTTTTATCTCTAACTTTGAACTTAGTGTCCTTTTCTAGAATCTACACTGGAAAGGGATTTCCACAGAATACATTTGATATTTTCCTGCAACATTGTGGTTTAAAAAAGCAGCATTATGTGTTATCCAGACATAGTACCATGTTATGGCATAATCAAGTATCATTGTTACTTTTAGTTGTTATATATCAAATAAATAAAAAAAAAACTTCCTGATTTAACTCCTGGAAATTGGGCTTTGGACTCTTTAAAAACTCCTGCTCTTTCTAAAACTTCACCTCCAGGAAGTCATCACTACATCTTCTGCTGACCTTTCAGTAACGTCTTACCGTTTTACCAGAATTGCTCTGAGAAGTAGCACATGTTGCTGTTGGCGAGTCTGATGGAGATGAGAGTTGGTGGTTTGGGGGAGGGCTGCTTTATGGGGCGAAACTCCAGCTCCGAGGAGGAACTGCGCCTTTAAGGCAGCGCTAGGCATTATGGACAGCTGAATAGTTGCAATGGGAAATTAAAGGATTTCTCAAACATGCATGAACGAATCAAGGCAACTCTCCAGGTACGTTTTTTAATTAGGGAATAGCATTATAACATGATGTAAACCTCAAAAAAGTCAGTTTTACATGGCACTGCCCCTTTAAAGAGTCAGTCTGAACTTCAGCTTTTACTGTTATTTTGACATTGCTTGGAAGTAATGTCAAAATTGCTTTCAAGCAAGATTTGCTTTCAAGAAAGATGAGGAGTTTATAAGCTTCTTCCTTTTAGGTAAGTTCTAGTTAAAAAAAAAAACAAAACAGACACTAAACCTGTCCAGATGAATATTGTAAGCTCAAACCACCTGCCTGCCTGAGGTCTTTTGCAACCACAGGGAATAATGCTCTGTAAACTCCAACTTTTCCCCACTTCCAGACGCAGCTTTCTCTGTTGGAACTCACTCAGTTCAGCTGAGGGTATCACAAGCCTTTGACTTGTGCATGCAATATTTTCTGTTCATTTGTGTGGCTCACACCCACGCATTGTTTTCTTTTTCCTCATATCCTTGTAGTGCTTTAGCTGCTGTAAAAGCTGTGATGAATATGAAAGGCCTACAATGGCAATGCGCTCGCCTCTCCGACTCCAAACTTGACTTCTTTGGGGGGCAAACGTAACTCCCGGTCTCAGAGTTTCACCTCTTCTGTGTGTCATATTTCGTGGTTCACTCGGCTGGTCTGGTTCCTCGACAGCATCGCGCTTCCTTTGGGAGTTGAATTAAAACACCGTGAGCCAGAATCTTTGCATGTTAAGAGGGTGTCAGAGTTGTTGTTTTTGTCGTTTTGGGCTTTGTGAGAGATTTTTTGGTATTATCATTTTGTTATTACTTTTGTTCATATTCAGTCTAATGTTA
>NW_006800063.1:1539750-1564088 GCF_000485575.1 Poecilia formosa | reverse complement strand
GAGAGACAATTCATATTGTCTCTTGTTTACACTGAGACACTGAGAAACTTTTCTTTTAACCCAGCCAAACAAATTTTGGAACATTTTCCACACTTACTCGCTAACAAAGCGACTGAGCGTGTTATAGATGGCACAAACAATTTGCTAGCATTTGCTATCTATCACAGTTCAGTGAATTCCTTTTTTTTTTTTTTTTCCCTTTTGCCTTTATAAATTTCCTTTTCAACTGCTGTCTGTTCTCTAATTGACAGACTGTGACTAATGCTTTCACTAAATCAATAAAATGGACTGTGGGCATGTTGGAAAGATAAAGCATGCTCTTTTCAAGAGCTTTTGCATCTGCAATATCAAAAGCCATGGCTGCCTTCACTCGTGTCATTACGTTAACAATGAATAAAATATCCCAATCACTGACCTGGAAATCACGCGCTTGGTTTGATTAAAAAACACGTAAAAATAAATTGATTTTCACCTGCCATCTCGTCCTGAAACGTTCCCCTGCAACCCGGACAGAACCGCTGCTCTGCGCGTCAGAGCTCTCAAAGCAGCAGCTATAATCAGCTCTGTCAGCTGAGATATAAACGTCTAATTCCTGCAGCCATCAAATTCTTCCACCCCGCTTACTTGTATCATGCTCGTATCTGCGGCTCTGGTCCCCGAGTGAGAGAATCTCTCCGAATGCAAACAAGGCCTGGTGAGCCAGCGGATGACACCGCTGAACATAAGTGATGTCAATTTCAGTGGAAGGAGGCTAACACTCTTTGGAAGTGTTAATGATGGTTCACTGTCATGCTGGCTTTAGTGGTTGAGAGACTGAGACACGGCTTTGATCTGTGCTCTCGGGCTGACAGGGCTCGCTGGGGTATCTGACGAGAACAGAGAAGTCATGGGCGGACAAAGTCAGATTTATCTGGGAAGGGCTGGAGCATAGCCGAAACACCATCTGTCCAGAGGACCTACGGAGAATTTGACCAGAAAGCTTGTAAACATGAGGATAACTGTAACCAAAAAGTCAATTTTGGGAGGGAGGACACTGCAACATCTACTGTACTCCGTGTTCAAAATCACAGAAAACAAAGAAAATCTTTCCTGTGAATCTGTTTATTTTTTTTATTTGAAACCGGTATATTTAAATTATGGACTATTCAAACATAACCCAACATGGGTTGTTGGGTTGTGAGAGAGAACACAAGCAAATTGTGTTCTCTCTCGCAACCTGCTTTCCTGTCTGACAACTGTCAAACAAATGCCAACAAAGTCTTTTAAAAGAGATTATTGTAGCTTAGATTAGTCGATTAAACATGGGCCTGATGACAACAGCCCAGAAAACACACATAACTATTCAGTTAAGGTTATTAGACTCGTTAAAGAAAAAGAAAAAGCCTTTAGTTTATCAACTGTTTAAAACTCTGAAGTAGAGGGCACCTGTAGCGTCTAACAATGTGACAGGCCCGGCTTCTACACACATGATCTTTTGTCTGCCATGTTCTCACAGTTCCCTTTCTCTATTGAATACCAGCTAAATCATCTAAAATAATTAAAAAGTGGTGAAGCTATTTTCAATGCTGGTCAAATAGTTTTGTCAACCAGCTCGACAGGAAACTGGTCAACAACACAACAGGTTAACCAAAGAACTACTTCCTGTTCTTGGTTGCCTTGAGCTCACACTTTGTTTTCCTTCACATCTGTTTACATGTTTGTCTCATGGAAAGTAATATAATCGTCATCAACAACAAACTTGAACATAACTGAAGAGATAGAAAAAAAAAAATCGAAAATTGCCCATATGTTCTACTACCATCTTACTATTACTTTGCCTGATAAAGTGCTGACGGCAGTGATTCGTTGGAATGGCTTCTTTTCGATGGGAAATATAGGGGCACTTTAATATCTTGTGGCTCTTTTTACAATTCATTCATTCATTCATTCATTCATTCATTCATTCATTCATTCATTCATTCATTCATTCATTCATTCATTCATTCATTCATTCCTGCCCTGAGCTACAGCCAATAATGCTGTTAACAGGAAACTCTGCTGTTTGCCCTCACTGTGTATGACCTAAAAATGATCATACAGCAAAAACTTCATCTCATAAAAATAGTGTAGAAAGAAGAAGAAAAAAAAGCATCACACATAATAATCAGATCATGGAGGAAGCAATAAAACAGAAATAACTCATGATCTTTTTGTAATGTCACGTTTCAAGTGTATATGCTTTTGTAAAACTGATATTTTCTGTTTTCCATAAAATGAACATGATCAAACAGCAGTTTAATATTACTCATTTGAACTATTATCAGCTTTTTAATATAACAGAAATCACTTGAACAATCTAATCGCAGAGGACTGGCTTAACATATCTTGGTGTTATAATAAGCATGTTACCAACGTAAGTATTGCGCGGATTTGTGTTTATATCAGCTGTATTTTATAATTTTCATTTTTCTGGCTTATTACATTTGTTTTTTTTTTTCTGTTGTGGCTCTTGACAAGCCACAAATTAGACAAGGCTAAAAGGCTGCATGGAGACAAACAGTGGTCATTAAAAGGAAAAGAAAGCATGTAGGAAAGAAAACAGGTGTAAATTACATGAAGGCCAAATCCAACAACTTGTAGCAATAAACTGGTGTGTATGCAAAACATGCCGACTGGGTACAGTCCATACCACCATGATGAGCTGAACCTCTGTCATTAACCCTGTTGTTGTCATGAAATATCCAAAACAGAAAGGCTTTCAGTGCTTTTTTTTCTTTTTTTTCCCTGTTGGAAAATGGTAACATGAGTGCTTGTTTACGAAAGGAAAGAACAGGGTCACAGAATGAGTCATAAATGCAGATCAAAAAACATAAACCCTCTGAGCTGCAGACCTGATGTCCCCTCAACATTCCAGTCCAATAAACCACATTGGCAACATGTGATGAGCACCAATAGTTCTTAGCAGAAGTATCTTAGGAGTTTTAAAAATCATATATACCTAAAGGGAGTGGGGGGGAGGAGAATTTAAAAATGAACCATGGGAAATGGACTGCGGCAAACCGCTCTGCCGTCAAGATCCTGATAAAAAAAGACAGTTGCATGAAGAGTCATTCACCTGTGTGAATTGCACCCATTGTGCTGTGCCAGAAGCATCTGTTGACGACGTATGAGATGGAGTAATGGGAGCTTAATAGCTCTGTCAGAGCTTTTGAGGAAGGTGAGTCACAGCTGTGGACAGCTTCCGCTCCTGTGCAATCAGACAAATAGAGCTTCCCCCCGCCCCTTGGACCAAATCAGGGTGAGTGGCGCATTTTAATTCACTACAATGAACTAATTTGTTTTCAGTCATTTACTGTCAAAAGTGAACCTTTCACCAAATTTCACTATGCATACTGTAGTAAGTCTTACAGCTTGTCCTGAAGCTTTCCTGTAACAGAATCCTCTTATCAAAACAAATTTCCTGAACAACCATGGTGAATTTAATC
The DNA here is from genome assembly GCF_000485575.1 of Poecilia formosa. Lineage (NCBI taxonomy): Eukaryota > Metazoa > Chordata > Actinopteri > Cyprinodontiformes > Poeciliidae > Poecilia > Poecilia formosa. The sequence goes on along the minus strand of NW_006800063.1, from coordinate 1,560,624 downwards.
TGCGGCAAAGAAAAATTAGAAATAATATGGATCATGTTTCAGCTAATTAGTTCGGCACGCTTCCGGTCGGTAGTAGCAGATTTTGATCTCTTGATTTCCCTATTGGCAAATAGCCAGCAAGGATAAACCAGGAGTCTGAAGTCCTAAAGGTATTTTTTCTGTTATTTCATTGCAAACATGTTATCTTCAATCCAGTTTAGCCAGATTGTATTTAATCCCTTATGGTAAAAGCATGAAGCCACAAAGAAACAAGTCCAATGTTTCTAGATCTCTTGAAAGTTTCCACTTTATGTCACATGGAAACCACAAATGACAAAGTATTTCATTTAGGATTTATCTGTTTTATTATTACAATGTAGTGCATAATTCTAATGTGGACGTGAATTTATTCATGGTTTCAGAATAATTTTAGAAATAAAAAGAATCTAAAAAGCATGACATGTATTTTTATTCAGTCGTACTGAGACAGTAATTTGTAGAATCGTCTTTTGCTGTAATTACAGCTGCAGGTCTTTTTCTGTATGTCTGTCAGTTTTGCACATCTAGACACTGAAATTATTGCCCATTATTATTATTTCCCTTATTTGCAAAATAGCTTGAGTTCAGTCAAATGCTCCAGTTGGATCTTTTTAATTGGATCTTGGTCTGATACTTACCTGGACTAACACATTAATATGCTTTGATCTGAGCCATTTTATTGTAACTGTGGCCGTATGGTTACCTGCTGGAAGGTGAACCTCCACTCCACTCTCAAGTCTTTTGCAGCCTCTAACAAGCTTCTTTCCCACATCGCCCTGTCATCTTCCAATCATCACTGACCAGCTCACCTATGCCTGCAAAACAAAATCCTTCCCACAGCATGATGCTGCTACCACCATGTTTCCCGTGGAAATGGTGTGTTCAGGGATGATTTCCCCCGACACATTGTGTTTTGCATGCAAACCAAAATATATATATAATTTTTATCTTATTTGACTGGCTCATCTTTTGTTACTAGACAGTTTTCCACTAATGTTCTCCAACAAACATCTGACAGATTCGCATTACATGTATTTCTGCTGGGATCACATCAAACGCACTATTTACTTATAAGATATCTTAGGCTACAGGTATTAGTTGCACCAGATTTCACTTAGTGGGATCAAAGTACAGGGGGTTGAATACATGTTAGTGCAACACTTTTATAACACTACTTGCATTGGTCTATCACATAAAACGACAATAAAATACACAACACTGCAAAATACAGGGTCTTTGTCGTCGGGAGCATTGCAGCAGGCTCGCCTAAAACAGAACTAAAGTGGGACGACAGGCACACTGTGTGGCAGCAGTGGCAACTCGGAGGATCAGTTTGTCAACTTGTGATCCCCCTGACACTTAAAACCTCATATTACAGTTTGTCAATTCCTCTTGAGAACTGTATTTCATAATTGCAGCTGAAAAATGAAAGGGAACAATAATTTATTGCTCATGATTTTAGTGTGAGCAGCGCTTGTCGAGTGAGCATCTTGTGGCGAAAGAGGCATTATTGAGTTTACTCCTCAGAGTAGATGCGAAATTGCTTGTCCATTTTCAGCCCATAGATCCGTCTGAGCCCCGCCTGTGCTCTCTTCAGTGCAGGAGGGGATGATTAGGTAAGACGGTCATGTGTGGTTATGACAAAGACGGGGATGTGTGAAAGTGTGTGGGCGAGATGGGCCGATTTGATTATGGAGCAACCACTTGCCCTAAAGGGAAGAATGTGATGAATGAGGAAAAAAGAAGGCTGTTATTGAGTGTGATAGGGAATATCTTGTTTCCCCGCCTGCTTTTATAGCATCTTGATTGCATCTTAAAGTGGTTTAGGACAATTTTTGTACCAAACATGACTGTACATTCACATTTCTGTTGGCTTTCTGCACAGGTAAAGCTGTGGTAACGCTGCCTGCTTTTTTATTTATTTATTTATTTTTTCCTTCTGTGTTTCCTGGACAGGAATTTTACCAAACATTTCTGGAGTGAGTGTAAAGTAAAAAGCAACCATCTAAAACTGGGTTAATTTATATTTAAAAATCAGAAACTGAGGACCAATGTCAAGTATTCATCTTAACTTGAAGAGACATACAATAACTGTAAAGTGTTAGTGAAAAGATTTTTGCTTAATTGCGTTTAAACAAATTAACGGTTAATGTTTACAACGATGCACACTGCTTCCTGTATTTCAGTTTTGTACAGTAGAGTTCACTGACCGTTTTCACTGTTTAAATGCCACTGAAATCCTAACCAAATCAAAAAGAATTTAATTAATCCCATGAAAACTGAGTTGTTTCAACAAAATGAACAAATCAATTATTCAAAAGGAATTAGAGGGACAGATAGATCAAGCTGTCAATCTCACGTAAGCTTCTTCTTGTGGCGCAAAGTTATTGTAAGAGGTTATTGCACTGGGCTAGAACGACTTTATTTATTGGTACTTATTGGAGTGGAGCTGAAGGATCCTCAGACTCATGGTCTGGAGCTGTTTAATCAGTGTTGTCCATTATGTTAAGATTGAGCAGCATTCATCTTCTCAACATTACTTTTTAGTGGATTCGAAGCTCCCACATTACCTGGTTTCCTCATCATCATTAGCCCACTGGTGCAGCAGCTCAGATGAATTAGTACTGAAAAAGTGGCAACGCAGGCTTGTAACAATGCAACATCCTGTTTCAAAACACGGCTCTTTCAGAAATAGCCTTGATTCCTTTTTGTTCACACGCTCGCTGGAGCAATTTCCATTGAACAGATATCTGTAAACCTACCCCTCTTCCAAAAATGAAAATCACTTTCTAAATACTGCTAGTCCCTTGCAAAGCTGCTCGATACCTCTCGAATTTCATCACATCTAGTACAACCAAATGTCTTCAAGGGTCACCTAATAATGCCTCATGGAGTTCTTGTGTCATCTAATCGCGGCTGCTCTGTGAAGGCCTCGGAGAAGTTGAACTCGGTGAAAGCCTGTTCAGGTCACTGGTTTGTTCCGGTTTTCTATCAGTCTGACCTTCCTTTTCCCTGAAGCAAGTAATCTATTTCATCCCTGGCCAGGCAAACCCAATGGAGAAAGGGCAAAGAATCACTTTGTGACGGTATCACCGCATTCATATAAGTCCCACATCGTATTTTTCTTGGAAGAGACATGATCAAAGTGTTGGAAAGGTAGCAGAGTGACGGAGAAAGAGATGGGGTGAAATCTTCAAGAGTTTGTGTGAGTGGACTTAGGTAACTTAAGAAAAGGTAAACAAGATTAGACTCTTGATCAATTTTAGGCAAAATAAAATATGTCTCTGTTTCAGAGTAACGTTTCATGTAGTACTTTGCTAACAAAGCAAACCCTCCGTCTTCACTCTGCCTCTGAGTGTTGTTTCATCTGCCTTCATAGTCTCAAAGTCTGATTGAGAGACATTAGTGTCTGAAATACTTTCCTGCCGCCTTGTTCCCAGTAGAATCCATGGTTTTGCAAGACCAATATTCATGCTGTGTAATTTTTTTCAGCACTCGTTAATTTAATTTTAGAGGGACTTGACGCCTACCTATGATGATGGATAAAAAGGGTGGGGTTACTCGTGGACTACATCTTTGGGAGACTGGTCTCGGTTTGGAGATTAAAGGGGAAGTTCTAATCACAATGTGGAGCTACTTGACTTCATGCTGGGTGTGCACCGATACTGTAGATGTGACTTATGCAGCTCTCCCAGGCGCCTGGTGCTGTTTGATCTCACACATCTGAAGGAAGACTACTTTTTTTTTTAAATCCTCTGTGCTTATGACAGGCAGTTTTGTATCATTATACAGTTGAAACCAGATATTTGCATATGCAGTGGAGAAAGAGAACCTTTTTCACACTCTTCTCATACTTAATAAGGAATAATGTTTCATTTTTATTTTTGGTCAGTTGATGTTGATAAAATTATTTCTGAATTATTGTTGATTGGCTACAATGTAAGGCTTATATTTAGAAGCCTTATATACTCCTCCAAAAGAATTAGCTCACACAATTATAAGCAAGAACACATAATTTTTTAGGGATAAATTCTGTGTTCTTGCTTATTTATTTTACCTATATTCTGTCCACTAGTACTTCAGACCCATAAAATATGTTTTACTCAAAGCTCCACCATCTAATGTGTTTACAAAATAAGTTTTTTACACATAGATCAGCAAGAACTTTTTTTTAGTTAAGAGTGGTGTTACTTTAAAACAGTGTTACTCAAGTCAAACTAAAATATGACAATTAGTAATTCTGTAATTTACCAGGACGTTTTGTGCCTATTGAACAGATTTTAGCCTTAATTTCTTCATATCATCTAATTTACATAAAAGATTGATATGTTTATTTTTATGAACAATCACAAATTCATATGGTCTGTATTTGTTTTTTGTTTTTTTTGTTTTTTTGAAAAGGGGGATTGTTCTGAAGAAAATACAAGTGACTGATCGAGAAAGATTGACTATATCATCATTTTCGGTTTATGAAAACACACATAGCTGCATTATCAAGAAAGCAGTGACAAGGCGTAGCTGTAAACGACTCTATTTGCATAGTTAGTTCTCTCATGATATTTTCTGAAATGATCAGAAATAGCGCCAGTAGAAACAACATGCTTTCAGGTGAACTTTCAATTTGTCCAATTCTTTGGTTTGTGATTATTATTAAATAAAATCTAATGAGATCCACATTTGTCCCAGCTGCACAAGTGTACTTTGAATAGAAATGAACAAAAGTACTGTGCCAAACTATGACTGTGAACTTGTTAAATTACACCTTCTAAACATTTGCATGTTCCCGTGTAAACATTAGCATTTAGATTAAAGTACCACGGCGCAGAAGTGAAGCCTCGCCGACTCACAAGAATGACTGCAGACTCTAAGTCTGGATGACATTCATGGCTGCTGAGAGAGAATGATCCACGTTCTCTTTTTTGGTGTATCTGGAGAAGCTCATTAGCCCAGAGAGAAGGTCCCGGAGGCAAACAGAGGTGGAAAGCTGACATTAAAATTTTCTTTCTGCAGCGACCCAATTCTCTAGTATAATTATACAGTTCACAATGAACTAAGTCTGATCAAGTGTCCAAAAGTTTTACCCCAGGATGTTGGTTTTAAAAGTCAGAGACACTTTACCTTTTCTCGTTGTGTTTATTCTTTGTTAATTTATTTAAAGAATGAAGTTGTAAAGGCAGAGAGCTTCACATCTTTCCATGTTGTCTAATTGGCGTGAGCTTTAAAAGGCAGTTGTCTGATGGGCAAATGAAATGCAAGGAAGTACTTGTTGTTTTTCTCAAATTACTTTTTCCTTAAAATTAACCATCACATTTTTACACCACGCACACACACACAAGAAAAACACAAATGCATGAATCCATAAATATTCCATGAATCTCATTTTGTCGGGGTCCTAACCCTCCAGTATGTGCTGCTGCTTGTTAGGAATTTTCTGATGATCCCGGTCTTCCCGGGCAGGTTGAAGGCTCCCGATGTGTGTCTGGCCGGCAGAGCGGGAGTCTCCCTGGAGGAGATCTCGGTCTGAATAATTCAGCAGCTGGTGGGAAAAACGATCCTGCTTGGTTCTGTCATCGATCCGACACTAACGCAATGCCAGTGCGATAATTTGGACATAGGTGATTGAGGATTTTAGGGGCCCCAGAGTGGACTATATTTGTTTTAATTGAGTTTGTTCTAGGTTTTAGCCCTACGGAAGGTAAACGAGAAAAAGTAATACGGGGAAAATATCTTCTTTATTGTTAAAAACTTTGCAATGAGAAAGTGATATAGATTTTTTTTTTCTATTTAATAATTACATCCCTTTGATTCAATTTTGCAGTTAGGACAATAGCAGGACACCAAAGTAATAATGAAGACAAATAATGAGAGAAACAATTTAAGTGATAGAGAGAAAGTGAAATGTGTTGGGACAACTCCTCTAACTTTAATAAAAGTGTGCTCCATATGCTTAAGCCACCGCTTCGTTCTTTTGCTCATAAACATATTACTGTCATTCTTCCGCCCCCACAGCTCCCTATATTGCTCGTATTACACATTTCCTTGAGTCTCCATCTGTTCACCCCACTCTTATTTGGTATCCTGTTGTACAAGTCCTCCTCCAGTGTCCTCTCCTTTCTTTATTTCTTTTTCTTCTGCATCAATCTCTTGCTTTCTCATCTCAGCCAATAGAAAACATGGCTGAGATGCCATGCTTTCTATTGGTGCAATAGATGTTGCACCAATAGATGCAACATCTATTGGTGTTGCATCTGTTTTTGTTAGAATCCATCCATCTTCTGAGAATAACGTTTATATCCAATGTCCTGAGGCAGAATGTATGTACTTTTTTTATATATATATTTTCATTGCTGGATATAAAACTCTTTTTTTTTTTAAATATTGATTTCTTTACCCAGGTTTCTTTCCAATTCTGAGTTTAAATCCCGGTTTTGTGAAAAATAATAAAAATATTCCCGTCTTTACGTAAACACTCAATGGCCACTTTATTTGGTACACCTGGCTACCCAGCTCAGCCCCCATCTATCTGGTGTCAACAAAGAGTCCTTGGCGAGTCCATTATACAAGATGTTATTCTTCTGTTCCGCCGCATCTCAAAGCTGCTCTGTTGGATTTTGATCTGGTGACTGTGGAGCTTATTTGAGAACAGCGAGCTTTTGTCATGTCCAAGAAACCTGTTTGAAGTTATTTAAGATGTGCGCATTATTGTGCTGGAAGTAAAGATAACATGATAGGTACTCTGTGGTTATAAGTGGAAGAACATTGTCAGCAACAATATTGCGCTTGCCTGTGGTATTTTGCCAAAGCTGAACAGCGCTACCTATGAGTCCCCCATAGGTAGAGCTGTTGCTGGCACGTCTCTTTGTTAGATTTGGGATTTTTATTACCAGATATAATTGCATTATCAGTTTTTTTTTTTTAATTCCATGTCATTTACCCTTTTTGTGAAACTTCTTGTAAAATTTGTCTGTGAAAAGATGCCATATAAATAAACATTGTATCTTCGTCAATGTTTTAACATGTTGTGCTCTTAGTGATGGTATTCGGCATACCTTGGCTGTAGCAAGTGGTTATTTGAGATACTGACAACTTTCTCTCCTCTGACGTCAACAAGGCAGTTTGGTTCACAGAGCTGCTACTTGCTGTTCATTTTTCTTTGTCAGGCCATTCTCACACCAAGTGTGCTCTACCCCGGGGTGGCTTGTTATTTGGTTAAGAACCCTGATATTGCAGGTGCAGCTACTGTGATGTCTGACACTGTAAAAGTTTGGATTTTGCAATGAGGCTGAAAAAACAATCTTGCATTTGTTAGTGTTCTTGACAGCTCCTTGTTTGATCATATCGTTAACATCCATTTCGATGAAAACGCACACCTTTTGCTGCATTTTTCCAATACCTACAGGTTTGTATACCTGTAAACATGTGCAATCTCCAGGTGTCTTTCAGAGGTATTGTGTCCACCCATTATTTCTCAGCACTGAGTAAGTTTTGATAGCTGAAAATTTTTTTGCTTAATAATTGATTGGATTACCTGGAACAAATCTTCATTGGAATCTTTGCCTATTGAATTTAATTTCAATGCAATTTATTTCTCGCCTTTGTCTTTCTGGGGTTGCTTTTAAAGCTAAGATGGATGGGAGCTATAAAGTACCTTTAGTATGTTTTTAAAAAATGGAAAAGTCGTTTTAAAAAGGTTATTTTAGCTCATGCCCCTTTAAGATGCAGCATTTCCTGTAGTCTATCGTCATGTGACTCCACCCCATCCAGTATGTGACAAGAAGTTAAAGAGATGATGAGGTTGAGAAAATGGAGGGAATTTCAAAAGTTGAAGCGGTGGCAGTAGAGTTGGTTGGAGCAAAACTTTATGGCTGCAGTCTGGAGACCTTTTGTGTTGCCAGAGCACACGTATCATGGCGTTCGCCTGGTCAACTTAAGCCACAACCCTCCCTGGTGATATGTGATGTGAGTTTTTATTTTGAAATGTAAGCTCATGTGCAGCATGGTATTCATTCACCAGACAAGCACCACGAGGTGAGTGCCGTGACATGGGAGGTCTCCAGGCTGCAGTCGTACTTGTCTCAGTTGAGCTTCCAAAAATTCCTTCCAAAAATCAATTATTTGACAAGATTTTAGGTTCAGCAAAACATTTGAAGTTAAGTCATTTCATACTTCTAAACTTGCTCAGTTGTGCCTATTTTTCAATAACACAACGATGAAAAGTACACCTTTTTATCATTTACTTGAAGACGCTGTGGTTTTAAAGTCCATTAAAGTGGTGAAGAAAAGTGCTGTCCAGAGGAATCCTACCATCAATATAAGTGGCTGTGAATTATTTATGCTTGTCTATCACACTCTCTATTGTTGGAGGCACAATGGAGAATGTGATAAGCATTCTTTATTGTGAACACTAACCCAGTAATAAGTGGGTTAGTGTTATTGTCCACTTATTGCTATTGAGGTGAACTGCTCAATATGTCATGATATTGATTTCAGACCACATCGCCCAGCCCTATTTAGTACATTTCGTTGCCCGGGAACAGCAGTCAGAGAGTTTGCCATATTGGACAAGCATACTTCAAATATTTCCCAACGAAAGTAAAGAAGTCCTGTTGATCGCCCTTGCTCTGGTTTATGATCTCTGTGCGATCCATGAAAAGTCTTATGGGTGCATCACTGGGCTGCTCAAAATTATTGATAAGGTGTTCCTTGATTGGTCTAACGGTGCAGGAATCTTCTGTGCAGTTCATTGTTATGGTATTTGCATGTCTGGTTACTGATTGCTGCATATATGAGCTTGTATCAGTAGCAGCTTATCCATGAGGCTTGTCCTTCATCCCAGAAAACTGACTACACTGGCTTCTATTCAAGGTTGCAGCCTAATCATGTCTACACCAACATGGCAGTGGTCCAGATGACCTAATGTTACAAACTTTAAACATTAGACTGGCCTGGTTCACCTTTTCTGTCTTCATGTCAATTGCAACTGAGAGATGGGACACCTCTCGGCCACTTCAGTAGGTAAAATATATCCTACTTGGGTTTTAAGCAATAAAAGCATTAGTCATGATGTTCATGGACGTAAACTAAAATAACATGCTGGGCTTGCCTCTTATTCCATGCTGCGTCTTGGCTCATACCACCTCATAACAGTAAAGTCCTCATAAAATCTGTGAAGAGAGTTTCTGTCTTTACAGCATTTTATAGCCTGTTGTTTTTTTTTTTTTAAGTATTTACATTTTTTATTCTTGTATGACAATAAGCATGACAAGAACTGATATATAATGTCAAAGATATGCTACATATTTGAAAAATATAGACTTTTTAAAAAAACTTTTGTGTTTTATTGTTTGTTACTTATGTTTTATATAATTAGAATGCTTGGTTTTAGCTCTTAGGGCTTTATGTACTTTTTTGATTTTATGTTTGTCTATGAAATTTACAGTGCCTTTTCACTAATCTACATCATGGTGTTGCCTCAGTTCCACATCTTCTTGGTTGTTTTATTTTTTAATCATTGCTTATTATCCTCACTTACTTGTTTTTTTTTATTATGTTTGATTTTAAGGATTTGTATTATTTTTTGTGATGGTTAAATGTGTTTAACCTATGTAAAGCACATGCTGCTCGGCTCTATAAATATTTGTCTTAGAACTCACAAATGGGAAAATAATAGAAAAACAACCTTTTTCTAGCTTTTTCTAAAGTATTAAATTTATTAATGTTCACTAATCTTCATTAATCTTGCTTTGCATGAAGCTATTACTCAATGTCATCAGTTATCACAAATAAATTCATTTTTTACATATTCTCAATATGTTCAGCTGTAATGGGCACAAGCAAGATGTTAAGAACAGAGTGTGGGTTGCTTGCATTCAGCACAGACCTGTTTAACTCCCACAAACCATTCTTTCACTAGAAATTTACATTTTACATGGCAACCATTTGCTATTATATTCACATGCTTGCATCCAGCTTTGTCTTTGATGCTATCTATTGAACATTGTGTCGACAGCATCATTTAAACATGCAAAAAAAAAAAAACAGCATTCAATGTGTTTCAGTGTCAAGAAAATGAGCTCCTCTTAATCTCTAACCTGTGGAGGAGTTCATATAAAGTAAACGGCGTCATACATTTCTTCTTCATCACAATATGTGGGAAAACTGTGCATATATGCTGCAATAATGTGGAGCAATCTCGTGAATCGGCACATGCTCATGAATCACGCCACAACTGAGCAGCACATCCATTAGCTCCCAAAGTTTTCCTTATTAGCCTGTGGCAGCTTGTTTCTGCTGAGTTGCGCTTCGTTCCAAGTCAAGAATCTCGGCAGCTCAATATTCACATCTTCAAAGAGAGCCACTGATCCCTAGATATTTATCATCCCTCTCTCTGCCTGCTCTCTCAACACTTGGAGTTGGAATGATGAGGAAGCTCCCGCAGGTTAGAGGAAAGGGGATGTCTAATTATTGTGGTTTGTGTCAGATTTCTGTAAATAAAGTTAACAGTGTCTCTGGGTCTGTATAACAGACGCTTGTTTCTTCTCCCTGTGCAAGAGGAACTCCGTTATGCTCGGTCTATTTCTGATACAGTCTCCCAGGACTGTATTCCCTTCACTCTTTCCAACTCCATATGCACTCACACGTTCTCTGACACATTTTTTCCTCCTCTTCAGTCTTCTGCTTACATTTTATCTTGCCTTATATTCACACCCTCTTTTGATTTCACAAATTCCCATGAGCACATAGCCATAAATATAAAAATCTAGCACCCTCCTATTAAGGGATCTAGTTTCTTTAAAAAAAAAAAACAAAAAAAAAAACACACACACACAAAAACAAAACTCATTTACATTGTAAAATGTGCCTCACAAAGTTAGTTTTAAACCCCTATTTGTATTGCCAGTTCCTTGGAAATTGACTATGCAACTCTAAACTTAATTTGGTGACATTTTATTGTATAACTGCAGACTAAAACAGCTTTAGAGCGTATTTGAGAATACGACACCTAATTAACAAAAACGCTTTCTTTCATAATCCTGTTGAATAAAGGATTTCTTTTGACAGTTAATGACTCTTATGAAATTATTCTTTTTTTGCTTTGCTTTGCAAAAAAAAACAAAAAAAAAAACAGTGACCTAAAACTGCAAAGACTGCTGGCTTGTGGGAATGAAAAAGACCTCATTTGGAATGAGAGCACTGTATTTTACAGTAATTGCTGGAGTCTGCTTGCAGACATGCACTGTTTTCCTGCAGATGAAAGCCTCTAAGTCCCTGCATTTTTAACGACAGTAACAACTGTTTGATTTTCTCTGGGCTCATTTAGGAGCCGCATTCACCTGTACAATAAAGAGCTGAAGAATTTTTGGAGTCGGCGCATCTTTGGGTGGGGTTTGCTGTCAGATTTAGGGCAGCACCATTGTTGTCTTGGGGCTGGGGTGTAGGCAAGGCATCTGCTGTGTGGGGGGGGGGGCGCACTTGACATGGTGATGAAAGAATTGCTTTGATGATGTTTTGTTTCAGCAGACCTACTTTTGAATTTACCCATGTTAAACTGCTAATTGGTTGGCTGCTGGTGCCAGAAGTATCAGCTATTGCAGCCTTTTTTCCCCCCCAGTATTTTTTAACCTTTTCCCTGTTTAGTATCTTCAAAAATCTTCCAGCTGAGCTGTGGATCTCTGCAGCTCCTTCAGAGTTGCCACCTCTTTTGGCGCTGATTAATGCCCTCCTTCCTCAGTTCAGGGTGATGACCATTAGTGGTAGTTTTGCCCTACATTTTCATTTTTTTTTTATAATAATTGACAGGACAGAGTTCTTTAAAATGTTCAGAGCTTGCTACCTTGACCTGTCTGCTTCGTACCTCAGTACCTTGGTCTTCATGATGCTGTTTGTTCACTAAGTTCTTTCACAAGCATCTGGGTATTCACTGAACAGCTGCATCCACTGAGATTAAACTGCAATCTGAATGATATATTCACATTTACATGATATTTGAAATGAAATGGTTGTACTGGAGCTATCACGTCTAAAAGCGTCTGAATAGAAATTTGTTTCACATTTTTATGATTTAATTTATTTATTTTTTGTAAAGATGAACAGTAAAGACTCAGTTTTTCCTCCCTTTAATAATTATGCACAATTTTGTGCTGGGGAATAAATTGAAGTTTATGGTTTTAATGTGAGAAAATGTGAAAAACAAGTGGATGAATATTAATGCAATATTTTGTGTTGATATTTGTGAGCACCTTTGACCCAAAATCCTCTTTCCATCACAGCCTGTACCGACAAGCCGAGGGTGAGGGTAAGAACTTGACCAGTGAGACAAAACCATCATGCAGCTCTATCTTTAACAACAGCCTGGAGCACCCTCAAACCTGCAGACATTTATTTTTCCATCTGTCAATCCACTGATTCCTTTCTCACCCACTCACAAATAAGACTGCAATACTCCTCAAATTCTCGACCCCAGGAGACCATTAATTTCCAACCTGGAGCAGACAGTCGATGCCTTTTCCATCTCAGAAGCCAAGCTTTAAACTTGGAGGTGCTCATTCTGACACCAGCTTTTGCACATGTAACTACAAACCGTCCTTAACCATTTGCCATCTTTCGCTATTGCGAAGATCCTGAGGAACTGATAATGCATGTGCTGTTTTTTGTTGTTTTTTTTAAAGCATTGATCTACTCTGACAAAACGCTGAAATATTACTATGAATCTCAAGAGTAAAAAACAATGTACTCACATACGACAGATTCCCTGCATTTATGCATTTGGAAAATATTTGCCACTCTGTAATTATATTTACAGCTCAATGAAAATGTATTTGCCCTCTTACAGGTTTCTTCTGTTTGCTTTGTTTTTCACACTTGACTATACATCTTTCCTAAACCCATTTTTGGCCATTCAGAGGCGAACCTGCTGGTGTGATTTGGATCATTGGATCATTGTCATGTTGTCATAAAGGGTCTTGTTTAAGTCATTTTTAATTCTGCAGATCTCTGGGTGTGGCTTGCAACATTGAATACAACTTCCTAAAATACGGCACATTTCAGGTTTATGTTTTCACATTGGGACAGTTCGGTTTGGATGGCTTTTTGATCTCAAACGAAGTACTTAACAAATGAAATAATCGTCTGGGAAATGAAATCACTGTTTGCAAACTGCTTTATTATGTTTATATAATAAATTACATAATGCTTTATGATGTCTGATATAAAAAAAAATGTCTGATGGTTTGAAACATTTAATTGTGACTATATAGCAAAAACGGGAAAAATCATTGAACAGCAATTTTTTTTTCTACAACTCTTTAACAGTGTGTATAATTAATCAATTTTGTGTACATGCAGTGACAAATAAGCAAATAATATATAAGAAGATGTAAAAAAAATGCAATACCTTGTTTTTATTATTTGCTGAATTTTTTGTATTTTTTTTTAAATCAAAAATATCTGTTAATAAAAGAAAGGAAACTGAAGAGCAGTGGCAGGATGAAGATGGTTTGAGGTTCTGCTTACCAGGACAGATAATGGTGAGGCCATTAGAGGAATGAAACGCAGCCAACAGATAAACAGAAGGTGGAAATGACAGAGATAAAGAGGAGGCAGTAGTGGAGGACATATGGGCCGGTTCAATCTGTCCAACAACATGAACTAAATTAGGAAAGACGTGGAGAGACGGAAAGAACAACTGGTTGGTTCTTGCATGATAACGCCTGCATAGATTAAACTCAAATTCACTTAAAGACAAATAAACTGAAATCACTATGAATGAGTGAGAAAATTGTTGTACTATAAATTTGAATTACTCTTAAAAGCAGGGTGAAATTAAAAGCAGGAATAGTATATTTGCCATGTTACAACAAGAAATACATTTTAAAAAGGTTTCTTTAACTTCCTTAGTTTCCTTTACATTTTTTACAATATAAAATATTTGAGACAAACAGCTTCAATTAGCCTTTCCAACGTGGCTCACAGAGGTGGGTGTGAGGCTTATAAGAAAAGCTGTTTCTCACATTCACAGACCTTCATCTAATCTTCCTATGGACTTGGACGGCTTCAGAGACAACCCTTACGTGAACTCACAGTTCCCTCTAATGTGTGATGACAGAGTATGGAAATTTCAACACGAACTGGATTCTGAGCTAAAGATGAAAACTTAAAAAAATGAAACGCTACATGGAGTCTCATGTTTCCCTTTGGGTATTAGTGTATTTGTAAATTAAGTTAGAACAACAGAAGCATCTTTTGTCCATTTTGCAAATGAAAAGAAACTGAATATCTCCAATTTGCTGTATTGCACCACTAGTAAAAAAAATAAAAAATAAAAATAAAGACAAACTGATGATTTAACAAGAAACATGAGTTTTGTAAATTTAGAAATATACAATGATACAAAATAGCTTTTTGCCCAGATGAAGAAGAACAACTTTCCTTTAGATATAGGACACTGTACAAAAGGTTTTTGATGCCAAAGCAATAGAGCGACTTGCCTTGGACATGAGTGAGATTCCTTTCTTAGGATACTCACGAGAAACTAAAGCGATTTGACTCTATATGAAACATCTGTTTAAGGTATTTCTCCCTAACAGCGTATCATCTCCGCTAAAGCAGTTTTGTCAGACTCTCAGCACGATAAAAATTCTGACCATTTAGTACGGAGACGTTTTTGCTTTATATCATCCTCAAATGTGTTTTTAGTCATTTCTCATGCTCTTAGCGAGTTTCAGTCATTTAAATGCTGTCGACAACCAGCATGCAGCTACAAACAGGCAAAGAGGTTTCGTAAGGGTAGATAAAAATGGAGTAAACTGGGGAGGGACATGAGCTTTAATGAGCATTGCTTATGCTCTGCAGAGAAAGGGAGAACAATTTCTTTAACTAGACTTATGTGTTGGCACTACATTCATTTTTCCAATTTGTTGTTTTGCTTTTAAAAAAACCCCACCATTGACAACTTTTTTGCATTAGTTTTCATTAGTTCCTCTCAATGGTATTGCTTCTGTTTTTTAAAGAGAGCACTCTAGTTGTTACTGCGGTGAGAGCAACCCATTTAAAATCCTCTGTCAGGTGTTTATTTGAATGACTTGTGACTGATTGTCTTAGAATATCAGTGTGAATGTCTTGAATATTCACAGATCAGTCAGAATTGTATGGCCAGATCTGTAGTTTATATATATATATATATATATATATATATATATATATATATAATTTTGATCAATTCTTCAGAAGAGCACTAACGTGAGTTTTAGCCATGCTTCAGTGAGAGGTCACAAATAATTTATATTGTGAACATACACAACATCACTCTGCTGTGTTAGGGAGCAGTCGGTAACAGATTATTACTAAAGTTGTCATTTGGTGTGGAATTTACACTCTCATTTATACCTTCAATAAGTGGATGATGCAGACAGCAATACTAAAACTGTAGCCTCCTTGTGTTTGTTCCAGACAACAACCATTTTCCTTCCTGTTAGTTTCTGGACCAACTTCCAGGGCATAGAAGAGAAAAAGCGTCATATTTTTAGATTTCCAACCTGGAAGTCATTGATCAGGGCAAGTCAATAATGAACAATATATGGTTTCTAGATTATCATTTTGTTTTATATCTATGATAGAGAGAGCTCTAGAGCTAGAATTTCATCACAAAGCAAAAATGGTTCTACTTATGGAGACTGGGAATCACCAAACTCCATTTTGGTTGAAATTGTCAAAACTTCCATTAAAACTTTAATTTGAATTTATTGCTCCTTTGTTTTGTGATGTAGCACAGCCATCTACAGTTTTCCATTGTACGTGATATTGTGAAAACTTGCATGCATTCATACGGCAATAATAAAGCATGACTTGAATTGAATTAGTGCCTCACACTGCAAGCTAATGTACATCGGAGAGCTGCGAGAGTTGGTGCTTGGAAATAGTCCAAATGCAATAACATTTTTATCTGGATATAAACTGAATAAATTAAACTTAGCAAAGCTGCCAGTTATCAGAAAACAAACACTGCTGAGACATTCTACTATGTAAGCCTAAAAATTAGACAATTAAAATACTCCTTTTGAAATTACCTCTGTTGGAGCAAATTAAATAAAACAAAATGTGGCATGGGAATTTTTGATGGCTATGTTACTCAAATAAAATCAACCATTTATTTTTTTTAAGTCAAACTGACAAATTTGCTTTAGTCACAGCCCATCACAGTTACAGCAGACTTTTTGAATGTGATGCATAAGACAAAAAAAAATACAATATCTTAAGTCTTTATGTGCCTCTTTTCTGACTTGAAACAACTCACAGAGTTTGATCTTAAAAGCTGTGAGGGAGGGACTGAGACTGGTACAGCTGAAAGATCAAAACAGACCGAGGCTGATGAAAGAGCAGAGCCGGTGGTTTATAGCAAATGGAGGAAAAAGGAAACAGGAAAGAAACAGAAGCAGAAACTAAAACCTGGAGGGGCCAGCAGGCTTTGGCGCCTGGAGTGAGAGCTCTCATGTCACTGTGGTGACCCTGTGAACAAAACAAAACAAGAAAGGCATTGCTTCCAGGTACAGAAGCCCCGTGGCAGACATTATAAAAAGGTCAAGTGAGTCTGATGGAAGTAGAGAACTCTCAAATATGGGCACAGACTAAGTTAGAGAATGACAGATGAACCAAAAGTGACTCAACACCAGACAAAGTCTGAACTGCTTCTAATTCAAAACTCAAATTTCACATCTTGACAGAAAAGCAGCTACATGTACACATTGTTTTATTCCTTTTTTGGAGGGGAGGGGGAAACATATTTAAAAGAGTTAGGATTACTGCACTGAGAGGGCGATGAGCAAATCAGCTGAGTACACAGACTAAGCACAACAGCAATCAGGAAGCCATTGTACAGGATCTCATACCCTGCAATCTTCTGGGGTAATGTTGCTGCTGGTAACGTTAGTTTGTAACCCATGAATGCACAAATGAGCCTGTTGGCACACACTTTGCTTTTTACTTACAACTGGATGTGTAATACAGGATAAACAAAGGAGTCTAAGTGCAAATTTTCTTTTTTTATATAATGAAAATTTGAAACTCCCATGTCTATGTAATTGGTGTATCTGTAAAAGCCTGGTGAAAACACCCATTTTCTAAGTTTGACCAAATTTTTTATCTCTTGATTTTAACCCTCCAGCAGCTCCAGGACGGGTTGATTGGACCCTTATATTAGTGTACGTGGACCCAGTAGGGTTGCACTGACCCCACTTGCACTTTTAAACCTTAATATTCCTAGAATAACAACCCTAAACAGGAAAAAAAATATATAACCTAAGCTATCGATTCTTAAGTAAAAGTATTCTTAATATACATTCATATGTGAGCACATGAATAAAACAAAAGTTAGGAAAACCTGATATTTAATCTAAGTACACTTATTACTCTCAACAAAGAAAAGTACATTTTCTATTGCTTAATTGAAATCCTGTTAAGTTCACATTGGGAACTGAAGGGAAATATGAACATGAAACTTTAAATTTGAGTTTGGTCCTTTAGTAAAGGATTATTTTACTGTTTTTTTTAAAGAGTAAACCTATTTAAGAAAGCCTTGCAACATAGCACATGAGAATTGAGGTTCAAAGGACATTAAGTGGGTCTTCCAGGCTCATTGAAACATCATATGCAGAACAGAGTCAAGCAGGCGTGAGACCAAATATAGGGATCAATTACGTACTCAAATATGTGCCAAGGCTTCTTAGTTGGAGTATAAGTATACATTCTTATGCTAGATTTTTTTTTTCTTGCAGCAAAGGCTAAAAGATTAAGATAATTATTGTCTAGTGTCCTTGATGCAAGTGTATAGAAATCAGACAAAAGACGCTTTGGATCCAATTTGGGATTTTTTTTAAATAAATTTGGATTGCATTTAATCATTTCTCATTCACAATCTAAAATAGCAGAATATTCTAAACATTATTACTTTTTATGGAATAATGATCACATCTTAATATTGTGGAGCAAAAGGTAAGGCTTAACTACATCATCCCAGAAAGACCAGGCCCCCTTTGCAAAGATTTATCTGTAATAAGGATTTTAACAAATATTTCAGTGCCAACAGATTTTATCATGTCTGTTTCTCAATTTAACAAATTCTTACATCTTAGAGCCTAACAGTACCTCAGTGTAGTACTGTGCACATCTGAAGGAATGTCGCCTCTTAGACCTCAAATATTTACAGAGAAATAGAGAAAAAGGACCTGATCCAACACATTAATAAACAAGTCTCTGCAAACCTATTTCTTGCATCTAACTCTAAATGAAACATCTTATATTTTGACCAAGAAAAGCAGTGGTGCCTCTAATTCAACACATTTCACATATTTCCAAGTTACAGTTTTGCTTCATGACTTTAGATGTATTATTTCTGTAGCGGTTTTTTCTCCCTTTGGAATTGCCAGCAGGGGTCTGACCATCAGAATGACTGAAAACATCTGCCTGACCAAAAAAAAAGAATAAAATAATGATGAGAAACGAATGGCTGGTGCGGAAACCATACATGATGCAAAGTAGTTTCCCATTTTCTGCCTGAAAACACTCTTATTTTACCATATGATAATGTGCTGAGAGTCGAACAAGAGGCAGAATTACGGAACAAGAATGACTTTATGGAGCTATTCTTTTCTTTCCTCTGTTGCATACACAACTAATTTAAAAGTGTGTTCTAGATTACCATATGGTTCTTAGATCATTTTCATATGTGTGAGATGTTGCTGTATTTTTTGTTTGTTTGCTAAACATGAGAATAGATGCCTATCAGTCAAGTTTTGTACAGGATTTTAATTTTAGACTTTTTACATTAACCAAATTTAGCAGTAAATGCCATTAAAGGTAAAAATTATAAGGTTTTCAGATTTTCTGATGTTAAATACATCTTTGTTTCGCTACTAACCTTTAATTACTTACTTAACCAGAATGAGTATGAACTGTTTCAATTATCTTTTCAATTCAATTTATCTTTTTTTTTTCTACCAGAAATCTGCTGGACAAAGACACCTTCTCAAAGTCCGATCCTAGTAAGTACTTCATAAAGAAAAAAATGTTTCTGTCAGATTCTTGTATTATATGGCCTTTTTCATATTGTTTCTTTCTATGTTTGTAACTTCTTCTTCTTTTTTTTTTTTACATATTTGTTAACACTATCACCAAGTTGTGACAGTATCGTATGAGACATAATCTGTGAAAAGATTGAACATCGCTCCTGGTGAAAAACAACCAATCAGAGCCAGGATGAAGCTTTTAATCATATTTGTGTACATGCTGCTCAACATGATAATGGCAGAGAAACAACTTGTCTTATTAGAAAAATCATTTATCCACTGTCTTTGGTGTGTATTTGTGAAGATTACTAATTATTTTGAGAAAGCAAAATAATTAGTTTTTTTCACAGATTGTCTGTCTTGTCTTCTACTGTCATGACATATTTATAATTTTGAAGACGTCTTTTTTTATATATATATATATAAAAACTGTGTACTGCAGGTTGAACGTTTTGCCGTCCTGTCATTTCTGAGAATCTTTGTTTTACTTTAAGAGCTATTACTTGAGTTCAACTTCTTATATTACCACTTTGTTTGAACTGGCTGTATTTTTTTTATTTGGTCTTTCCCTCTGTTTTATGTTTCCAATGTTTCCTGCACAAAATGTATTATTTTTATTGCTGTTTTGTACTTTTTTCCACCCCACAGTGTGTGTACTGTATACGCAGGGTGTTGAAACCAAACAGTGGAGAGAGGTGAGTGTGCACACAATCACACACGTACGTCAAAGAAATGAATCCTTTCCAATTAAGCTGCAGTAGTTTGGTTGAGACATAGCATTTCAGTAGCTGTTTCACTGCGGGCTTACAGCAGTTTATTATACCGATTTATTAAAAGCTTCTCAAGCATCATTTTTCTGAAAATGTCAGAGAAACATCCGACTAATTGGGGCTTTAAAGCAAAAGAAAAAGAAAAAAGAAAGGGATGATCAATATGTTGGCATTTTGGGGACTAAAAAGCTCTCTGTCGAGGGATTAAAACTATTCTCATTGTACTTGTTTACTTTATGTAGCTTATTTAGAATGAGCACCAGTTCTCTCTTTGTCATACGATTTATTTGTTTGCCTTGTAAATAGCCATAATAATGCAGGCAGGTATCAGCATTGACGCTGCTTATCCAGGGAACAGAAAAGAGGTGGGTTTAAAGTAGATACAAATAAACAACATACACAAGTGGACAACTATGCCTATATGTATTTCTTATTTTAGGTATCTAATTATAGTGGGGCTTTGTTATAAATAAGAAAAAAAAAACTTCTAGTTGTGAAAAAATACTTTAACATGAGTCTTGATGAGAAGAAGCAACAATTTCATTAAAACCTTTCGAGTTGAGAACAAGCATATGGTCAAAAGAGTCTGTCAAGTCTGCTCTATCTAACAGTTTATTCTGTTCTTGGTTCTGATCAGTAAATCTTCTGACAGAAGGTTGTCACTGTTAGTGGCTGCTTCCCATCACAGGGAAGAGACGGAGCTGTAGG
Source organism: Poecilia formosa (assembly GCF_000485575.1). NCBI lineage: Eukaryota > Metazoa > Chordata > Actinopteri > Cyprinodontiformes > Poeciliidae > Poecilia > Poecilia formosa. The sequence continues at coordinate 1,540,070 of NW_006800063.1, read as the reverse complement.
TGTGACGTTGTGGATTGTTGTGCACCAAGGACTTTATGGAGCTCAGCACAGGCCATCTTGGCATCTACCTTTTGTGAAGAAAAAGGGGTCTGTGTTTGACGTTAAAGACGACAACTTTGATACGTTCTGAGTACAGGGAAAATTAGGCCTGAGAATCAGATCAGTCCCCTGCTGTTTGAAAACACCGGGTATGTAAAATGGACTGAACTTATATAATGATTTTCAATCATTTTGACCACGCAAAACATTTTACACTAGAGTCACCTTCACCTAATCATAGCCAATTTAAGTGCCACATTGAGATGTGCCAGGACAAATCT